>NC_134482.1:47283710-47333577 GCF_964194025.1 Convolutriloba macropyga
TGCTATTCTATGACGTCATACCCTTTGTTGATAACATCACAATAATTGCACTTGAGTTGGTCTAAATTTCTGTCGGCTAAACCGACCATAAAAACACCAACAAAGATAAAATATTGAGACAAAATTACTCCGATTTTCTTTTACCTGGCGCCTTCAAAGTCCTGTAGTTCAAAAAATTATGCATATGGATGAATCAAATATAAAATAACAATCAACAATTACAACTAAATCAGTTGATATGAAATTACACTATTAAACATCCTGAAAAATGGGAAACTGAAAATTCTTTTGAACTAAAATTCTTTTTTCGTTCTTACAGCCGCTCTTCAATGTTTAGGTCAGTTTTGAAGCCGTTCTTTTAATTGCAATTTTCACGATTTCAAATATTAAATCAATTTTACTATAATCATTTTTCCTTATTTATACGACCGAAATTTTGATCAGGAATTCAAATAAAGACATTAATGAAACAAGATGTAGAGGTTAATGGCATTACCTGTTGTTTAATATGAAATTATTTTCGAAGTTGAGAATTTTTTAAATACTTTATGATGAACAGGAAACGTTAAAAAACTGGGATTATTTAGTAAATAGAGCTAAAGAGTTACAGCATTATTCTGATTTCTAGTTATGTTTCGATTTATTTTGTTATTATTATATCGCATTGGTTTTTAAAGAGCTAATTGAGTTCGCAAAAGTTTATAGAGGAATTTTCTAAATTAAATTTTCTCTTCATAATTCACAAATTTATACAAATTTTCCTCTTTTCAGCAAACTTGGGGAAAAAAAACCTCGAAATCAGCAGTTTTTTCGAACGGAGTCGATTTTTAATTTATTCTCTTTAAATTTATTCTCATGCCTGTCAGTAAAAAGCTCAGCTGCTCTCTTACTTTGAAGTCTCCAATACTAACCAACAATTTAAATTTATAGTAAATTTCACCAAGAAATTATATAAGAAACTCAGCTTGTCACAATTGTGAGCTCTTTGTGCTTGTCACAACCGTGAGTTTTTAGTACACTGATGACAAAACGTTACAGCAAGTGTTACAGCAAGTGGTGTTGTTTTTGGCGTAAAAAATTTATTTTTGGTTTACACGAAATTAGAAATTAGACAAGAAGGCACGGTGATGTGCACGTAAGGTTCCGACCCCGCTCATCAGCCTTTATACTTAATAGGTCAACCAAATGGTGAAGAGTCAGAACACTTTCAAAGAGCCACATATTGTTCAATAAACCACAAAATGATAGTAGTGCCGCATTAGATGATTGACGAAAAAAAAATTGCGAATGATTACACTACGAGACAAGAAATAAACTAAAACAAACGAAAATAATTACAATCAAAACTAGATGTCTAGATCTTTATTGAAAACAGATTAATAAAATCAAAACAGACCTAGAAAGCACCTAACTACACAAATTGACCTCTACATTACTAAAAAATATAAGACTTCGCCTTATTGAGACTTCGTAAAAAACAACTTCAGAAAGGGCAGCGTTCTAAACCAAATGTCCATTAATGAAAATCACTATTTTCTAAGCAATTAAAACCTTAGGTATCAACTGAAACCATAAAGAGTTTCAGTTATACTTCTTGATGCATGAATGAGGACGAGTTTGAAACAATAAAGAATCAATTCAGAACTGTCATTATTCAGATAGGTGTATACGATTACAAAAG
The DNA here is from genome assembly GCF_964194025.1 of Convolutriloba macropyga. Lineage (NCBI taxonomy): Eukaryota > Metazoa > Xenacoelomorpha > Acoela > Convolutidae > Convolutriloba > Convolutriloba macropyga. The sequence goes on from NC_134482.1 coordinate 47,285,392, forward strand.
AGCAACAAAGCAACAACAAAACAAGCACAATTTTAATTTAAAAAATCAAATAAATTAGCAAGAAAGCGGTGTCGCAGCCGTTTAAACGACAATTTTTTCACTGAAACATCATGAGCAGAATTGCACAATTATTCAACGTCAAAGCTCTCCAATAGTTTGTTCTTGCGACAGGAAACAAAGAACAACCTCAAAAATTCGGATACCTTAGATATCCAAAATCTCGTTTTTTTAATTTGAATATGCGTAAAAAGTGGACTTTGGCTGGCTAGATGTAAGATTCGGCTTGTATTTACTCAGACTAAGCTACCTTTGAAGGAAAGAAGATAAAAGTAACAATGCTCAAAAATCGATAGTCCTTTTGAATAAGATATTTTCAGAATCCATGAAAACCATTAGCTTCAACGACAAAACAAAAACAGATTGACTTGCAAGTCCTTTGGAGTAAAAACTTGCTTGTTTTTGCTGAGAATAATTTTTAAGAACACAAGAAGCAATGAACTCGGCCAGAATTCAAAATTTAACAACCTCTTTTTTGAAACCACAGTATTGAAGCTATGAAAATTATGAGATATTAAAAAGAATTAAAAACTATAACCAACTAAAGTTTTTTAATTTGGGGCCTCTATTGACAATCAATCGGTCTTCTTTGTAGAGGGTCTACATGTAAAACACAGGAAAAAACACAAAATTATGACCACTAATTAAAAAAAATCTCATAAAAGTTCTCATGATTACAAATTGTGTAAGCCATATAAACAACAGGTAAATAGTACAATCAACGACAAATATCTTTTGATTCGGCATTATGTTGGTATTACGGGTCAATAATGAAATTAAGCTAGATCAAGGCAAAAAAAGAGAAAAATTCACTGATTCAAATATCAATTTTATTTTCTATAATTTGTTTATCTGAAAGCCAGTCAAGCCAGTAGCCATTTTATTGAATTGGATCAGTCATATATCCCAACGAAGCCATTAAGATCTTCCATGATCTAGAATTTTTTGAACGACTAAAAGAACAACAAGAACTAATGGTAGAAAAAATACTAAAAGTTCTGACCAAAATGCTAGACAACTGTATCGCGGCCAATTAAACCGGCCAATTAAACCAAATAAGACACTCAACAAGAGTAATAAAACTAATGCATGGCAGATTCTTTAAAAAGTTATTTGGACCTGTAATTCATGTGATAATTTTGCAGCCAAACAAAGGTTCAACCTTAAAAATGGGCAAACATGAACAAAACGAATTATTTTTGGAAGTTCGTAGTACCGAAGCTGAGTACCATTAGTTAAAACTATAGCCATCAAAAAATTCAATTATATTTCAATTGGATACAAAACATTGAGCTGTCTTTATTAGACGAGACTACAGGTCAACATTATTATGATACAAAAGATACATAGTTCAAAATTTCACTGACTTTTTAATCAAAAGAAATAATTGCAAAGTAACAACAGCCATTAGATAATAATTGAGGACACTGTAATGTTTTTATTTGATAAAGAGTAAAATAAAGAATCTAATTGGATTTTTTGATTAATGAGACTAAGTATGCATAAAGAACAGAAAGTGCGAGCGAAAAGCAAAACACAAGAATTCAAGTTTTTTAAGGCTTTGTCGAAACCGTAATAGCCATGAGCTCATACTCAATAGCTAATATGTTATATTCATTGCTCATCTTCTTGTTGAAGGGACTTTCTTTTTTTGAATCTTAGTATGAATTCATTTTAGTGATTAACGAGAGTAAGTCATGTGTCTGCATAAAGAACAAAAACAATGTTATTTGGTCTGTTATTCACAATATTTTAAACCTCGATGTCTCTCCGGAAACAGTTTGGTCGGAACGAATAAAAAATAGTTTGTATTTGAGAAAAAGTTTACCTTTTTGAGAAAAATTTGATGTTTTCCAATAAATAATTCACGTTTTTCTGATTAGCACAATTCAAAAGTTATTTTAGGGCTGCCAAGAGCTGGAATGCTAGTAATCTGGAATGTTGGTAGAAATATTCTGATCTTTCAGTTGGTAGAAAACATATATTGACATTTTTCAACCAGAAGCTTACGAAAGCTTGTTCGGGCAAACCCAAAGCTCACCCAAATTTTTACAGACATATTTCTGTGCTTTATTTTTGCCCTAACGCTCCAATCTCAATTTATTCTTTTTAGGCAAAGTAAACCGGATAATTATACGAACACTTTTCTCAAAGCTGATTCGATAATTTATTCTGCATTGAACAGCCTAACTCTAAGTTATCAGGGCAGTAGTCAAACTTTGGTATTTCTCTGCGAAATTTGATACACTTTGATAAAAATTCATGACCTTGAAAGTTCCTTCGAAAACTTGAAATATCTCACGACAAACATGAAACATCAAACTTTTTTGGTGAATCTTGATATGATCGTGGTTCTCGTGCAAAGATCCTGCTTGTTCGTACATATATTGATGCTTTCTAGTCGTGCAGCATGTCATTTCTTGGCAACGTTTACCTGGTTATAACATATTTCATATCAAGGTGTATCGAACTTCTGTTTACAGGGAATTAATTAGCTCAAAGTTTACGAGCCGATGGTTTCAAAGCTGTGATGACGTTACTACGATTAGAAAGTGTCGTATTTTGAAATCGCTTGTTTTTTTCCAAATGCTGGTCTTCCAGGGGTGAGGTGGTGGAAATATGAAACACGAGGTCCAGAAAAATGGCTATAATTAATTTCTGCGAATAATTAAGTGACAATAATTTGACAATTAAGTGAAAACTTTAAGTACACTAAATAGTAATTAGATTAGATTTATTTTCCGCTGGAAACACGTGTGTTCAAAACGTTCTCAACAAAAAAAAGTTTGTTTTTTTTGGTTTCCAAATTTCTGTAAAAAACTATTTGTTATATTTATCTGTGAACAATTTACTGTTAATACAATACTATTACACGCGTTTACCGTTACCAGTACTGCTCATTATATATTATCCTATTTTCAGCAGAGGCACGCACCCTATTGAATCAGAGATGGGCGAAACTGGAGCCCTGGGCCAGGGCTTTGTTCCAGTTCTGGAGGGCAATTGCTCCTCTAAGCTCTCATTAGCTGCATTTTCAAACGGATCTCAATCATCTGCAAGTCAGAATTATTTGCAGATTCACACAGCTTTGGACAAACAACTCAACCGAAAGTAAGTTCTGTTCATGTTTTGTCTTATTTCGTTGCCTTCCTGTTGATCAAAATAGTTCTCCCATAATCTGCTACAGTTTGAAAAAATTTATAGATTAAGGAAAAACATAAAAAATATGCCAAAATCCAGCATTTTTGTCTTTTGGTCCCATTTTTCTAAGATTGCTGCCTCTTTTTTCTTATTTTTTTTACAGCGATGATCAACAAAATTTGTTATTATAGACTGTATTCGAGTATACAAAACAAATTTTTATCTGCTAGGATTTGTTTTTGGAATTACCATTATCAAAACTTTGGAAACAATAGTCATTACGAGCTAGTGACCCTACCAGTTAAAATGGACTGTTTTGTCCATTTTAGCTCTTCAATTCACAAAATTTTAATTAAAACAAAGAGAAAGGCCAATTTAATTTGCATTATGTCAACAATTGGTTAAGATATCCCAGAAAAACTATTTTTATACCTTTTTGCAACCAGGTGGTCACTTTTGTCTCTTAAATTCTACCTTTAACATCTAATTTATACCTTTGTTTTTGAGCGTTTAAAGTCTTCTTTTGCTTGGGGTTATCAAATAATCCCATTTCAAAGACCATTTTAAATCAAGAGCTTAGAAAATACTAAATGACAGTGTGGGTGTGAAGTATTGTAATCTATACCGAAATGAGCTGTTCTTTATATTTCATACGTTGCGATTGAATGTTCAAAATATAGAAATTCTTAGTGTGATTGTTTTTGTTAGAAATCCATAATATTTTCCCCCAAATAATTCAGATGCAAATTTTCAACATTCTCAGCCAAACTATAGCTTATAAAGCTGCGGTGCAGATGATTTTCTCTCCGATCTCTTGCGTATTAGTTCTAAAATTTTAAAACGTGAGTGATTTAGCTATGAACAAATGAAATTGAAGTTCAATCAAATTTTTTTTCAAGTTTTGTAAGGGGGTTCAAGCAGGCGCAACAAATTTGAAAATGGACCATTAGTGGATTCGAACCAAAATCTCTTACTTGCAAGCCTAAAGTGCTGCCCATTTACACCAACTAATCTTAAGCTTGGGCATCTCTTATAACCCATTTTCAATTTCATTCTTGATCCTCAAGGCTTCATTTCTCTAGCCAAGTATACGTTGAAAACGTAGAGCTTCTTCTCAAGCTATGCCAGTCTTATCTTATGCACAATTTAAATTAGGTTGTTTTCTTGTCATCCTTCTAACTTGTTCTTTTTTTCAAATATTTCTTTTCCACCATAGAAAAATATAATATTTAGATTCTTTTCGATGAATCGTTTGGCAGTGGATACTGAAAAAATGAATTTCTTTTTTGAAGGATTTTGCTTAGAAAATGTCAAAGTCTTTCAAACTTATCCGATCTTATAATTATCAAAATGAAAATCTTGCAGTGCTTTCATTCATCATTTTAACGTCACACTAGAAGAGAACTTTGAAACAATTACATCAGACGCACTATTTGTACTAAACTTCGATAGGCCATAGTCAATTGGACAATAATGTACACTAAACTTTTCAGCCCCGTTCAGCTTTGAACAAAGATTAGCTGGCGTGCTGTTGTCCTGAATTTTGAATTCTTTCAACATTATCGAAAAAAGGTTTTAAGTTAAATGAATGACCTCGCTGTTTCTGTCAAGAATTACAATCACGTTATCCTTTTTGCCTCCAACATCGTTTGATGCATTTTCGCTGAGCGAACAGAAGTTTTATTGTTGGGAGTCAAAGTTTTTTTCATGGTTCAGCTTGGGAGAACGTCAGTGCTTTATTCTAAAAAAAGAACAGGTAAATTCCTGAAATGATATGTAAAATAAATTATGCAGGTAGTGTATGTAATTAATAAATAAACAGAAAAAGTTATTTTTGAATTGTGAACACCAATAATTGAAATGATAGATAAATAGATAGATTAATAAATACGTAGGTAGGAACAGCACACATCATGAACTAAATTTGAATTCACGCCACATTAATTGGACAAACTGAATTTGGCCTGGATCCTTCTTGATTTTCTCTAAGTAGTGAGGTTTGTATTTTACTGGCAGTTACAGAAGAATTTGACAAGGTTTCATTCGCCCTCAAAGTTTTATTATGATATCCTGCACCGCTATTAATCACCCACTGTTCAATGTATTTAGTTCTAGCAAAGATTTTATTTACTAATTTTCTCGTCCAATTGTGAAAATAAAATTTCGCCGTTGGTAATGGAATGCCAGAAATATTTTTAAACGCTTGCTTTTTATAATTAAAAATTTGTCTAGCGTATAGCGCAACCCCATATTGTATTAACATTCGACCAGGTTATATGTTTTTCATCAGTTTAAGATCGTGAGATGTATCAAACTTTTTACGATTGTAGGAAGCTTTGACTGCCCAAATTGATTGTTTTTCGAGAGTTGTTATAAGATTCTGAGATAATGAGCGCAGAAGTTCTGCTGGATACTGCAGGTGACTTATAACAAGAGAATTAATAAGATTTTTTTTGAAGCTTTCAGGAGCGCAGTTCCGTAATGTATAGATTGACTTTATGCATTAAGCCATACTTCGTAAAATATGTTTTACCTCGGATTGAAAGGTGAGTTTTTTATCAATAGTAACCCCAAGATATTTTACTTCCGTCTTTTCTTTAATTTTTTGTTCATCAATTGTTACTGACATATCTTTAGATTCTGTGGAGCCAAAAACAATGAATTCCGTTTTGTCAGCATTGAGCCTAAGATAATTGCAATCAAAGTAATTAACCAAATTTTTTACATCCTTTTCAAGAATTTCGAGTCCATTTTGAACCTTTTTTTCAGAAAAAGAGTGTGTCATCTGCATATTGAACTATATTAGAGACTATATTGAATTGCAGGTCGTTAACATAAAGATTGAATAAAAGGTGACCAAGAACCGTACCTTGCGGAAACCCTCTGATTAATTTCGTCCAGTCCGATTCTACATTGTTTACTTTAACACAGCGAAACCTATTATTAAGAAAACTTTTGATAATGTTCTTGACTGAACCGGTAAAGCCCACGGTTTCAGGTTTTGCGGACAAACTCTCTTGGTCTATCGAATCAAACGCTTTTGATAAATCATGGAAAACGGCTGCTATTTGGTCTTTTATCAAGTTGTCATCGCATTGTTTCAGCTAAACATACCAGTGCGTCTATCGTGGAATAGTTTTTCCGGAACCCAAAATGCGTTTTGTTGTAGATATTGGCATTGTGAAGATATTCTTCAATTTGCTCTTTCAGTAGTTTTTCAAAAACTTTTGATAAGCAGGCGTTAAAAAGTTTGGTCTATAGTTTAATGGATTGTCAATATCACCCTTTTTAAATAGAGGAGTGATGTGAGCAAATTTTAGTCGGCTTTCAAATATTCATTAAACAGAAAACACAACGGTTTAGCTAGTTCTGTTGCTCCTAATTTAAGTGCCCAAGCAGGCAAGTTAGAAGGACCCAGTGGTAGTTAGAAGGACCCAGTGGTCCAATTCTATATAAAATCAATTGACTAAAATCAACATTTTTCCCTCAAATTGTCCTGAAAAGCTCTTCTGCGGAATCGGGTAACCAAATACGGAGTATTGACTCCATAAAAAGAGTCGAAGCACTAAATGGACCACATTTTCTATTTTCTTTTCGCATCGGTGCCGGCTCTTAATGAAATTCAAAGAATGTGGAAATTTCGCGTTGCTAAATATAAGTTTACCTTTATTTTTAGACACATAAGCAGTTAATGCGCTCTAACTAGCAGATAAATATTACTATCAACAGTTAAGTTATAAGCGCACCTAATATAGTTTCACCTCTCAATTCAAGTCAGTTGAATGAACGGAAATGAACGAAATTTTTGCATCAAACGGTCCTATTGAGCTGTCCTAGTGTAAATTTGAAGTTTATCATCACAAACAAATTGGACTTGCAATTAAAGCCTAATTTTCAGTTATTAAAGACACTTTTGTCCCATCGTTAGTCAATGGCAATGCAAAAAAATTAAGATAATTGCACCTTGACCAAAAAAGACATCATCTGTAAAAATGTTTTTTGCTACCAAAAAGTTTAATGATGTATACATAAACTTGCATCAAATTTAATTTTCTTTGAAGAGCTTTCAACTTTTAAGCATCGATTAATTGATTGATGATAACTTTATACTGACTGATTATTATTTTTTCAGGTTTATAAAGAGAATTGCAATGTCCGCAATCAAGGCCCAGAAAACCCACCAAGCCTATCAGTTTTTCTCCGACAACCAGTTTTCCAGGAAATTCTGTTCCAAATTTTACCCGAGTGAAGAAAATAGCCATGTATGCGCTGGCTGCGCTTTCTTGGACACCGAACATGTTCAGGTATGAAACCTATATGTCTGCTTCGACACCCTCATCTCACCTCACCCAGCTCCCCCCCCCCCCAAAAAAAAAAAGAAAAACTTACCAAGAAACAAATCTTACGCCCTCATTAGCCGCACATTGTATATTTTCACATAGTAACGTACTATGCAATAATTTGTAACGGGCGTCATAAACAGTACTGACAAGGTGGGGGGGGGGGGGGGGGGTAGAATGGTAGAATAGAATGGGAACATTCATATAGTGCTTTCGCAATAACTTTTGGATCTATCCTACCAAAAACCTGTTTCGGACTCCCGAAGAGGAGCTAATTAATAATTGAAATGTTGTATGTCACTATTACTATAAAAAAATAGCAGGTGTGTTTGGAATTGTAAAATGATATGCCCCCTAGGTTAAACAATTGGTGGTGGCGGTGGTGGTGGTAGAGTTGGCAGCGGTGGTGGTGGTGGTGGTGTTGGTGGTGGCGGTGGTGGTGGCGGTGGTGGTGGTGGTGGTGGTGGTGGTGGTGGCGGTGGTGGTGGTGGTGGTGGTGGTGGTGGTGGCTGCGGCGGTGGTGGTGGTAGAGTTGGCGGCGATGGTGGTGGTGTTGGTGGTGGCGGTGGTGGTGGCGGTGGTGGTGGTGGTGGTGGCGGTGGTGGTGGTGGCGGCGGTGGTGGTGGTGGTGGTGGTGGTGGTGGTGGCGGCGGCGGCGGCGGCGGTGGTGGTGGTGGTGGTGGTGGTGGTGGCGGTGGTGGTGGTGGTGGTGGTGGTGGTGGTGGTGGTGGCGGTGATGGTGGTGGTGGTGGTGGTGGTGGCGGTGGTGGTTGTGGTGGTGGTGGTGGTGGTGGTGGTGGTGGTAGAGTTGGCGGCGGTGGTGGTGGTGGCGGTGGTGGTGGTGGCGGTGGTGGTGGTGGTGGTGGTGGTGGTGGTGGTGGCGGCGGCGGTGGTGGTGGTGGTGGTGGTGGTGGTGATGGTGGTGGCGGTGGTGGTGGTGGTGGTGGTGGTTGTGGTGGTGGTGGTGGTGGTGGTTCTGCTGCTGCTGCTTCTGTGATTGTTGCTGCAACACTCAACCGTGCATAGCTTCAACTCGTTAAAACGTATTATGTAGCAAACCATCAAATTAGAGTTAATAAATCAACACGAAGCAAGAAAATTTGTTTGTGGTGTTCAAAGGTGACTCTACAATGAGTTAATCAAACCAACAATTATAGGGGGTGGTGCTGAGAAAAAGTTTTTAATCAATTTACTACCCAAAATATACACCGTATGGTTCGGTCTTATAGTTTTTTCGAGGTCAAGGTGGCGTGATTGGACGATCGCTGTGTACTTCTATTATGTCTTGCATACCTCCTCCTCTTGTATCCTCATCCGTTGGAGAGACCAATGTGAAGCTTCTTTGTAGTCAAGGCCTGAGGATCGCTTTCAATTTGCCAGACAGAAGTCGGACTCCGGCTCTCATCAAAGTCCGGATGATCATAATCTGGTTCCCCATCTCCGACGTCCAACTCAACGAAAGTTCCTGGGGTCCCAACCTTCTTGATTTCTGTGAACAATGGCCACGTGGTAATAAGCATTGCACTCGTAGTTTCTTGCCCGGACTCGGAGTAATCTTTTGACGGCTGAGAATTCTCATTGGATCCTCCTGACGATTTTGAAGAGTTATGAGTGCTGCTTCGGGTCGGAATCTATTGTTACTAATTTTCATTAGCCTACTTCTGAAACATCTTCCTTCATCATAATTAATATTGACAGTAGCGAGTTGTTTTAGTGGTTATAAGGGCTGAATTTTTGAAATGAAGGTCTACTTTGGGGCGCCAAATGTGGGTGAAACACTCAACCCTGAACAATTTCACTTCATTGAAACGTATTTTATTGCGAACAATCAAAGTAGACGTGTTTATAAATCACCATGAAGCAACGCATTAAGATTACGACAATCTAACCAACAAGAGTTTTTTCAGATGGCAACTTTTGATGCCCATCTGGCCCGTATTTTGTCTTATCACGATTCAGTTTAATGCAGGTCACCATTTTGTACCGATGAATCCAAAAATTCGAAATTCAGATAGCTGAATCTTGTCTAATTTGATGGGTCTTTTATTAGGATTACTTAAAATTTTGTTAAATAATTTTTTTCCGATCATTCTACGAGCATTAGATGCTATTTTAGCCATTTAAATCCGCATTTAAAATACTCGATTTTGATTGGCTAATATTGTCTTGCTTACATTTATTATTTTAGTAACAGTTGTGGTTGCAATGGCGGGGCTGGTGATGGTGGCGGCAGTAGTGGTTAAGGGTGTTGTAATGGTAGTCAGTGTGGAGGTTAAGGTAGTTGAGTTGTAGTTGGAGGGACGAGGGGGAGAGAAGCATAATATGAAATATTATGTTGATAGTGATGTTACATCTTTTTTTAATTGGTTTTGTATAACATTTTTTTAAAATTTATGTCAGATAAAGGAACAATAGAGGAACATAGACGAGAGAATGGGGCACAATTAGAGTGACATTATCTATGTTTATCCGATTTGGCCAGATTTCGAGGTTTATTTTACAGTAAATAAAAATTATCCGAAATTTTAATCAGGTAGAAAAGATACTTGATATCAAAAGTACAAGTGCATACTTAAGACTTATCGTAAGCTTTTAATCTCTATTCATGACTCGATAGTGGACTTAAAAAATAAAATATCAAAGAACACAACATAGAACAAAACGCAATGAGTCTCACAGTCGTCAAAATCGGGTCATTTTCTAGTTGTTTTCATTTAATTTATCTGGTGGTCGCTCGTAAAATTACTATACTTCATCAATCTTAAAGTAGTAAAAGGTTTTGAATAATAAGAATGCTTATTATTATCTTAGAAGCAAGATCCGTTCCTATCTTTTTAAAACCTGCTGCAAGTGGCTGCTCTCTGAAAATGCTCATTGGAGTCTGTTGTTCTATAATGACCACTTTATTGTCAATTTTAAGCTGTTTGTAATGATAGGCTAAGTTTGTTTATTTTTAACCAAATAGTTTTGTCAACAATATGATTCACAATTGACTATGAGGTTTTTCTCTGTATTTTTTGGAGCAGTTGTGGTCTTTTTTTCTCTGCGTGTTCGGTAAACGTTAGTGGAGCTTTAGGTAATATCTTGCAGAGCAATGCTTGAAGACGGTCAAGATCATTTTGCTGTTAGACAATTAATAGCGCATTGCTTTCCTATTGAACCTGAAAATTATGCTTTTGCTTACGTACCATGTTGTTATTAATGGGTGGGAAAACGGTTTCTGATGTACAGAACCATATGAGTAACAATCTTTGCAAATGCAAAAAGTAATCTATCAGACCACAAAATTTGGCCACAAAATAGTTTTTCTAAAAACAATGCTTGAATAATTTTTGTGTTGAGGTCAAAAGTTTAATAGTAATAATTTTTTATCACCAAAATAATGATTTTTCATAAGGGGCAGATAAAGTTGTAGAGCTGTGTCTTTGGACTGTTCGAGAAGTTGCCATTTCATTGAATAGTTTTGCTATGGCGCCGCCGTAATAAAAATGAAAAACTTATGATCATCTATAAAAATCTAATTTTGGTCTTTCAGGAAAAAATAATTAGTGGTTGACGCATATTTTTTTTTGAATTGCAACCCCTTTGTGATTTTTTGTACATTTAATCTTTTGTACATTTAAAGTTGGAATTTTCAACTCTGAAGCAATTTGTTCGGGATTTAGTTGTCTTGTTTGATCTTCTAAGCCAAGATGCCCGCTCTAGAATAATGGAATTTAAAATCGATTTAATAGCGTTTTTATTAATAAAATGTTAACAACAAAATCCATTCTACGGCATCAATCTGGAACCATTTTAACGATTTAAACCCTCTGAAATCTAATTAACTCTGCTGAAAAAATGGATTCTAATCGTTTAAAAGTTCTTTCGAATCGATTTAAATTGAGCTACGAAAACTGCATTAAAAACTGTCAAATAGATGTCAATCCAATTTCATTATAATTTCTGCGCTCAGAAAGTGAGCGATCCTAATGGAAACTAGAAAGAAAAGGCTATAGAAACCGTAAGCTGTAATCTTAAATTAACATTTCATGTATTTTGAATGTTTTCAATTTTACGTCAGTTTTAGTCCATCCGCTTCAGGCAGTACCTTTGCAACGGCAAGACTATCGATTCAACAGGTGCCCTTGTGCATAATGGAAGAGCTGAATCTAAAATAGAGAACAAAAAGCTGCAAATCCTTGATAAAAATTCAAACAGGTTAAACTTGGCTAAATTTTTGAAAAAAATGAAGAACTATATCTGCATAGAAGCTGTTGACTTATTATTGTCCAGTTTCGTATTGGAGATCCTCTGACTCAAGTCTGGAAAAAATTTAATAGGACCAAATGTAACTGAATTGAAACTTTAATCCATAGTGAGCTAACGGATTGGCTGCTTTTTATTAGTCTAAATTTGGTCTTGGAAAGGACTCAATTTGTTTATTCGCCTGTTTTGAAAAAAAATTGTGAAGCGAAAAATATAAATTTATAGCCAACTAGGTGAGAGAAAATTGTTGAATTGAAATTACAGAAAAACCGATTGACTCCTTTCTGTATTCTCGATTTGATCCTGGAAAAGACTCAATTTGAATTTTTGCTGGACCGGGAAAGAAATTGTAATGCCAACAAAGTGAAAACTTATAGCCAATTGAGTAAGGAAAATATGTTGAATTGAAATTACAAGCCTCAGAAAAAGACGAAGTCAAGCGCAGTTGACAATTTAAGTTGTGTTTTAGCAGTTGTGTTTTCTCCACGGATTTCCTCAATTCTGATTGGCTAAAAATCGATCGCGATCAAACAAGATAACTCTTAAAAAATTTTGTTACATTTAAATAGATTTAAATCCGAGTAAACATTTGCTCAACAAAAATGCCTGTCTTAGCTGCAAGTTTCTTTAATTATACCCAATGTATTGAAAAAATATAGACCTAGCCAAAAAAATTGCCATTAAATCGATTGCTTATTTAAGTTCTCGGACCGGGTGGCAAATGTTGAATGGTGGTATTCACCAAGAAAGGTTGGGCTTTTTCTCCCTTTGTGCCCCCAGTTCGTTATGCCCCCCCCCCCGTTACAGAGCACGTTCCATTAGATAGTAAATCAACATGTAAAAATATGGCACCTGCGTCGTGTGGTGCAAATAATATGCGCTCACCAAGCTGGGGGCACAAACAGAGAAGATCCAAAATTCGGATTCAAATAATTTTGGACGTTATTGGCAGAAAAACTTGATTTCCCTAAATTGTTTTCAATGGTTAACTTAGCCCTTGTCTACATTTCTGAGCATTATAGTTAGCCGACAATATTTTTGTGCAAAAATAAGTTGTTAAATTTTCAGTCCAATGCAGAGCTTTTAGTGGTCTTGAAAGCCTTTGAATGAGTAGTTGGGAAATTGTTAATTGCCTAATCAACAATTAGAGTTTGGAGACATTTTTCGCAAATTTATCACCAATAAAGCTTTCTTTCTTTTCAGTCTAATTGAAATGTTTTTTTATTGCGGTTAGTAACCGCGGGGGAATTGTGACCGCGTAAGAATTAGGGACCGGGAGTGTAGATCTTAAAACTCGGTCGTGAAATATAATGACAAACACGAGAAAAAGGACTGTTTCTATGTAACGAGCAGAAAAAAGAGCTGAAAGAAGTTAATGAAATTGATAGAATGAACTTCTTGTTACTTAGTGGTCTGTTTTTAGGGGTATATCCCATTATAACCCCCAGCTTAAACCTATAGCCCCCATTATAGTAATTATACCATAATGGAGGGCTATAACTTCATGGGGGGCTAGAAAGACCCGTTGGGAAAGACCCGTTTTCAGTGTTTTTTTAAAAAATGTTTGTGCTCTTTTAGCAGAAAAACCGAACTTTAGATTAAAAAGAGATGTAGAAATTATGTAACAGTTTTCTCTGATCGTCTTAACCCCCTCTCCCATCAATTTCTCCCCTCAATTGTTCTTCTGCCACTCGACGCAACTGCTATTTTTGATATAATAATGCGCTATGCAATATAATACGCAGTTAATCAGTGAATAAATGGGTGTCGTTGACGGAATAGATCTATTTGTTAAATGTTGTATAGATTACATGACTCTGATAAGTTTGGCAATTGTCGAGAACGGCCTATTGATATTTTTGAGAAAAGTCAAAATTTCGAAGTAACTCTAGTTGAGTCACGTAAATTTGCTTGCAACACAAACTTGAAAGTTTGAAATCTGGCTATGTATAGAGAAAACCCTGGCATTGTACTATCTGGCTTTGCCGAGATCTGGCATTCCAAAACTTGCAAGTTGTTGTTTATTCTGTTTCGGCTCTTCAAGCTTAGTGGGCATGCAACCTCTTTAAGCCCCCCCCCCCGCACTAACCTCTTTAAGCCCCCCCCCGCACGTGCTCTTTTTTACATAGTAACGTGCTATATAAAAGGGTCCATAGAAAACAATGGGGGGGAGCTGAACCGAATGAATCCCTTATTTATATGCAGATCCTAACCCCTCTGAGTCGATGGGCCGATGAGAGTTCCGAGTGGAAAAGCGACTTCCACCTCGTGAACGAACCCTACCCAAACAGGACACTCAAAATGCGAATGGTTGACGAACCTGCTGGAATCGACAAGACAGCCGACTTGATGCTTCTAGCCGACAATGCACACCCTTCTATGCCCGTTAAGGTACATCCTTAGGGTGATTCCCTTCATAACCCCCCCCCCCCATCACCCACCCAATATCCCTCAAGTATACTCGCCCCCTACAAAAATACACCCGGCAGGCACCCCGTTATGGGATCCCCAGTCAAAATCGGACGATTGTCTTGCTATATCTTGCAAGATAACCGTCCGATTTGCAAGAGTTGTTGCAAGACAACCGTCCATCTTGCAAAACTCTTGCAAGATAAACGTCTTGCAAGAAGCGCCGGAAACGTGCCTTAGCTGCTGCCTGGGCCTCATAAAAGGGGGCTATCAGTATAAGTGTCGTTCGGCTAAAGAACTCTACTACGTGATACTACGTGATATGAACCCGGATTGGGTGCAGTGGAGGCGTGGTGTGATAGAATTGATCGGACAGAACATTGTCATTCTCAGTCGTTGAATTCACAGTCTCGCAATTTTTTGTCCCAGAGTCAAATTAAAAAATCCAATAAATAGAATCATAACTGTGATGGTTTCAATGAAACATCAAGAAACTTAGAAGTTTTATTAAAGTTTCAAAGAACGAAAGAAGAACTTACCTGACGAACTTTATTGCTGTGTCGATAAGTAATGGCTACAAAACTAAACTCAATTCTAATTTTGTTTTGGCGCTATCATTATCTTATTGACCTATCAATCATATGTCAGAAGTAAATTCTCCCACCAACAGAAACCTGATTCTAACATCCACCGACCTCCAACTAATGAACTCGATTGTACCCAAGCCATATATGATTCTCATGAAATGTTGATGAAAATAGAAAGTCACCTCCGGGATTCGGAGTTAAGATCTATTCACATGCCAATCATGTAAAATATTTTTAGCTAATCTAAATTTTCTCTGTATATTTTCGCATAGATAACCACTATAAATACAAGCTAATTTTTGTATATTTTCAGTTCAAAATTTAATTTAAAATTCAACTTATTGAATTCTTTGACCCGTGTTATCAACCACGACAATGGTGTCCAGACCAGCTACAGACAGACAAATTTTGGATCTACAGAATGCAGAATCAGCTACTGCGTGGATTATGTCTTTTGTGGCGAAATGTCGCGCAGAGAAGAAAGAGGACAAGGTCAGCACCAATGGTACTGTACAGGACCTACAGGTAACCAATCTCTTTCTTAGTATGTGCGGGCAAGATGCAATTATTAAACTTAGGAGCTTAATGAGTCCTAGGAATTTGATAGACACACCGTATAAAGACATCAGATTGGCGATTCAAAATTATATTTCTCCTAAAGAGAGAGTAGTAACGGCAGAAAGGGCTAAATTTCTGTCCGTAATCCAAGGTGTAGGGGAGTCAGACGACGACTTCCTAGCACGTCTTAGAGAGGAAGCACGCTATTGTGACTTCGAAAAATTGAAAACAGCGGCCAACCCCGAAGAGGAGTTGTTAAAAATAAAGTTTATCTCAGGTTTGAGGGACCCTGAAGCAAAACTTAGACTACTAGACGGTATTAAAGCAAAACCAGCAATGTCGGTTACTGAAATGACCGAGAGCTTACAGTTCAGAAGTCAAGCAATGGCTTTTGCAAGTTCTTCATCAGGTAATAAGCCCTTTACGGCGAAAGAAGAAGTTGGGTTCAACTTCAAAAAGACTTTTCGAAAACCAAATGAAAAAATTACGACTAATAAAAGCAACAACATGTGCACTAGGTGTGGAGGTAAGCCACACTCTAGTAGACCTTGTCCAGCGCTAAGTAAGAAATGCAACACCTGTGAAAAGGTGGGACACTTCTCAAAAATGTGTAGAAGCAAACCCCAACCAAATTCAGGTAAGTACAATAAACAGAATAATTTTTGCGAAGAAGAAAATGTTTCTTCAGAGCAAGCATCTCCAGCATCGGAGATGGGAATGTTTTATACTAAAGAACAAATCTTTAGCATGTCTGTGACATGGGAATACATCTCAATAAATAACTGCAAAGTAAAAATGCAGGTAGACACAGGTGCAGATAGCACAGTGATATCATCAAAAATATGGACTGAGCTTGGTAAACCTCAGTTGGATGGTAAGATAAGACATCTCGAAGCTTATGATGGTCATCAATTAACGCTTCTGGGATCACTTACTTGTGATGTTGAGTGGAACGGAAGCAGGCTCACTCAAAAACAACTTGCAGTTGTGCAGTCTGATAAAGAATTTGGACTACTTGGTAGAGAGCTTCTACCCAAGCACGGCGTGAACAACATCACAGCCGAGCACCTACCTGCTGTGAAGGGTTTCAAAGCTCATGTGAAGTTGATACCAGGAACACAGCCAATGTTCTGCAAAGCCAGAAAAATACCTCTACCTCTTCAAGACAAGGTCACAGAGAAGCTGGAACAAATGGTCAGACAAGGCATCCTTGAACCGGTACAGCCAGGAGGAGTCACTAATGCATCTCCAGTGGTGTGGCAGAGAAAGAAGAGTGGAGAACTGAGACTTTGCGTGGACTTGAAAGTGCACATCAATGGAAAGGTCATGGATGAGGACTACCCAATACCAGACATGGAGACGATCTTCCATAACCTACATGGGGCCTCATACTTTGGCAAAATTGACCTCTCAGATGCCTACTATCAAATTGAACTTGACGAAGAAGCAAAAGATATATGCACAATCAACACATCTCAGGGACTGTTCAAGATGTGCCAACTACCTCAGGGATTGAAAAACTCTTCTTCAATCTTCCAGAATTGCATAGAATCAACACTCAAAGGAATCAAAGGTGTTGTGATCTTTCAAGACGATGTATTGGTGTATGGAACTACCAAGGAGCAGTTCGACAAGAGAATGCTTGCAGTCAAGAGTCGACTACGTGAGAAACACTTTACTATTAATGAGAAAAAATCTAACTCAAAACCAGTCGATAGCGTTAGCTTTTTGGGATACTCCATTTCAAAGGAGGGAATAGCACCAGATCCCAAACATGTTGAAAAAATAAAAAATGCAAAAGCACCAACTAACAATAAACAACTCGAATCGTTTGTTGGGCTAGCTAATTTTTACGGAAGAATGATTCCTGATTTTGCAACAAAAATGCTACCCTTAAATAACATGAGAAATAGCGATTTCTCATGGGGCAAAATGCAACAAAAAGCCTTTGAAGACATAAAAAAGAATTATGTGCTAACCCACTAGTACAGCCATATAGTCTACAAAAAGAAGCAACAGTTACTACTGACGCCTCTGAAAAACCCATTGGCGGGGTTCTTTCGCAAGAAGGACATCCAGATATATATGTATCAAGAAAATTGACTCCAGCGGAGCAAAACTACTCGAACACAGAGCGGGAAGCACTGGCAATTGTCTTTGTGGTCACAAGATTGAAGCAATTCCTTCTTGGAAGACGATTTACCCTACAGACTGACCACAAACCACTCAAATATCTCTCTGCACCAGACGAGGAGATCCCGAAGACAGCATCAGCGAGAATCACAAGATGGGCAATAGCTCTAATGGGCTTCGACTATGAGTTGAAGTACACACCAGGGGAGCAGATACCCCATGCAGATGCTTTGAGCAGAATGGATTTTGACGAAGACGAATCCGACAACGATCGAGTGTGCTTCGCAATCAATAACATCTACTTCGCTCAGAGTGATTTGGTGACCCAAGCAGAAATCAAAACTGAACTTGGAACAAACAGACTCTTCCAGGACATAATGAAACGAATCAAAAGCGGCAATTGGAAACAATGTTCAGAAGCGGAAAAAGGATTCGAACAAAAAAATGCACTTACTTTACATAATGGAATCATCTTCAGAGGTGTTGTTCCTTTCATTCCACCCAAACTACGACACTTGGTTTTAGCAAAAGCGCATGAGACACATCCCGGAAAGAATTCAACTGAGGCATCAGTCAGAATGATAATTTGGTGGCCTGGCATTACCCGAGACGTTCAACACTTTGTTAGTAAATGTAAGAAATGTCAATTGAACAGGCCTAGCCTGGGAAAAGTAGTCTCTACGTGGCCAGAAGCCGACGTTTGGGAACGGCTCCACATGGACTGGGGTTATGTTAAGGACCAAGGCAATATATTAGTAATTCTTGACGCGGGTTCTGGTTGGATAGAAGCCTTCCCCGCGGGAAATAGAACATCAGAAACAGTTAAAATATATCTTAGTCAAATCTTTGCAAGATTCGGAATACCAAAAACTTTAGTTTCTGATAATGGTCCTGAATTTGTAATTGGTGACCTAAAACAGTGGTGTGAATCACTGGGAATTAAGAAAATAGAATCACCCGTCTATCGTCCAAGAGCTAATGGAGTAGGTGAAAGAGCAGTTCAGACATTGAAGCGGGCACTTCAAGCGTGGAGTCCCAACCTTAATGTGTCATTTGGAGCATTCGTGCAAAGGGCACTGATGACACATCGCAACACTTCAAAGACGAGGTGCAAAACTCCAGTTGAACTCCTGTTGGGACGCAGAGTGAGACTACCAGCATTAGCAGATTTCGACTTGTGCGAACCCATTCTATTCAAGGCCAACGAAAACACAAAGACAGTTCCTGCTACCTTCATCATCAGGAAGGGCTTGAACGCATCTTTCATACAGCCCGAAAACTCAGCACGGACTATTCTAGTGAGCGACAACCAAATTGCGAGACTAGACGAGGACAATGTGAAAACTGAACCAGCAGTGGAGGAGACCATATCTCAATCAGAACTACAACCTCAGAACACAGATGTGGGACCTTCAGATCAAGATGAAGCTTCTGCAGCCACATCATCTGCAGAGCACCAACAACCCGAGACCTCAGAGCCTTCACGAACATCAACCAGGAACAGAAAACAACCTGACAGATTTGGAGAACCTATACCCACAAACTTGCTTAAAAAAGGAGGGAGGATGTGATGGTTTCAATGAAATATCAAGAAACTTAGAAGTTTTATTAAAGTTTCAAAGAACGAAAGAAGAACTTACCTGACGAACTTTATTGCTGTGTCGATAAGTAATGGCTATAAAACTAAACTCAATTCTAATTTTGTTTTGGCGCTATCATTATCTTATTGACCTATCAATCATATGTCAGAAGTAAATTCTCCCACCAACAGAAACCTGATTCTAACATCCACCGACCTCCAACTAATGAACTCGATTGTACCCAAGCCATATATGATTCTCATGAAATGTTGATGAAAATAGAAAGTCACCTCCGGGATTCGGAGTTAAGATCTATTCACATGCCAATCATGTAAAATATTTTTAGCTAATCTAAATTTTCTCTGTATATTTTCGCATAGATAACCACTATAAATACAAGCTAATTTTTGTATATTTTCAGTTCAAAATTTAATTTAAAATTCAACTTATTGAATTCTTTGACCCGTGTTATCGACCACGACAATAACCCATTAGTCTGACCGTAAACTATATTTTTTTTAAAAAAAATTAAACTCTGGGAAAGTAAACTAACATAAATTATCAGCAGAAGTTAAATGTTAATACAGGCAGCACTACAAAATGACAAAACTGTAAAAGAACACCTCGTTTTTTTTTCATTATCGGTTTTTTATTGAGTTTTAATAAGGAGTTAAAATCAATTAAGAATCAGTTCTTTAAAAAGTTACATCAAAAACAAAATTTTATTCAAGGGGACAGTTTATCGTGTTTGCATACAAAATTTCTATTTTGAGCGTTGATTTTTTTTTGCCAAAGTTAGGTTTAAGTTGCCGTCTGTTTTTAAAGCTAGTCGACCTAGCATCAAAATAAAACTTTGTAGCATCTGCAAAACTGGAACAATTTATGGTCATGTTGGCGTTTTGTCATTCCTACCGAGGTGGTCTTAATTGACAATAAACATGCATTTTATTGCTCTTTTTGTTGAACTTAGTTGAAATTTTACACAATGCGATCGTCGAATTGGCCGACAGGGGTTTTTAGCCGACAACCAAAAATAATTAAAAGTTAAGCCGACAAGACAACACGCTTATACACCAATAGTTGCGGTTGGATCAATTTCTGATATTTTGACCAATCATATTTGTTGAATAATCAGAACTAAGCTGTTGGTTAAATTTTCATTTTTCCTAGTCGGTTAAGCCCCCTGTCGGGCCAATGTTCCTAGCACCCTTATACATGTGTTTTCCAGAGGGATGAAAGCAAGTTTACTGTCGCAAAAGTAAAACGTAAGGAAGGGTCACTAAAAAGTTGTGGTAAGTAAGAATGTTCTGCGTGTAAAACAGTTGCATACATGTTAATACATGTAACAAAAGCAAAAGTGACGCAAATTTTGAGACGCCGCAAGGAATGGTGTCATTTTTATTCTGGTGTCAGCCAAGTTTGTTACTACCTAAAAAATGCAAAATTAAGATATAGCTATTTGTTTTTTTTTCCTTTTTTCCAAATGGGATTTCGTTTAGCTCAACCCCCCCCCCCCAAGAACGTTTAGAATACGGAGTTATAAAATGCGTGCCAATGCATGGTAAAAAGTTAACATGCTTGTGATTCGAACAACAATAACGTCTCTTCTTATTTTGTTGACTCACGCGCTTCAATTAACTTCGTATCTTATAAGAATGCTTACTCTCTACTCTATCCAAGATTTTGGCGCGAATCATATATATGATTCTACTGAAAAATTACCGATGAAACAATATTTTCTGATTTAAAAACTTTCTGATTTTTGTTTGGCTTGCAACCATCTTGGTGTAAGGTGCCTTTTGCCTTAGTTTTACCTGCGTTTTTGTTTTTTTAAGCTCTCAATTGTTGCAATTAATTTTAGTTGAATCTAACAATCCGAACAAAAATGATTATTTGTCTTACAAGGAGGCTCGGTAATGTGCGATCGCACATAAGGTTCCGACCGCGCTCATTCACATTTTTGGCGTAATTGTCTACCAAATGAGGAACAGATAGAAAACACCCAGAAATTCAATGATTTTTCAAAAAAAAACTGGTGTATGAAAAAAAAAGATAAAGCAAACAATCCTAAAGCAAACAATTCAGTAGCGTAGAAAATCACGCATTCTGTTGATGAGATCTGCCATTATTAAGAAAACAAGTCAAGACGAACAGCAAAACCAAACAACAACCACAAACATTAATTATATCCAAAACTTTGTGTTAATAAAAAAAATAATAACAAAGCCAAATTAGCTTCAGATAAAACTGAAACTAAATGATTTGATCCTCCCTACAAAAAACATGGGACCAGTACATAATAAGGCTCAGTAACAATAAGACAAAAAGAACAAAAACAGTAAAGCTAAGGAAAAATTGGCTTATATCTTTTAAAGGCAATTAATTTCAAAGTAATGAAAACCATTAAAAATCAACTGAAAACATCCCACAGTTTTATAATTACCTATACCTCCAAAAAAAAGCATTACGGATCTGTCATTATGCAATTCTTTATGCAGTTATATAAATAACAATAATTGTAGAAAAAACAAAAATTCAACTAAATCTTGCCAGATAACGCTGTCGAAGCCGTAATGCCATATTTTGCCCCTCAAATATGTTTGATTACGCCTACGTCGCGTACCGATAATTTGATATGGTACTTTTCAATAATGAGAATAGGTATAAAGTAAAAAAAAGAAAATAGAGCAAAATTATTTAATAGTTTTTTCGAAAAAAAATTTTGTTTCCAAAGTCATGAAAGCCATTAGCTACAGAAAGAAATAAATCAGTAGGTTCGTTTATTCTTTCCCTGAGGCCTGTACTTATCCAGAATACGTCTTACGTTTACAAAAAGAACATTATTTATGACAAAAATTAAAAATTTTTTTGATTTTTTGTGAAAAACCAGTAATCCAGTGTTGAAGCCAGTATAGTCATAACGAATTCTTTAAAAGCTTTAGATTTTGTCGCCCCAATCCCCTGTGACACCTTCCCTTGACAACAATGATTTCGTATGACTTGTAATATGATCTTGAAATTTCATTTTTACCTGTAATTTATCACACTAGGTAACTAATAGACAAGGAAAAGTAAAATTGCGAAATTAAAAAGTTTTTTTTCTATTTTTGAAAATAATTGTTCTCAAAGTCGTGAAAGCAACCAGCTATCTACTAAAATCAGGATATTGGCTCATCTAATCGTCCATAAAAAGCCATGCCAATCAAACTTGTCATTATAAAGCAAACCTCATACGGTTTAAAAGACAAAGTAGAAACGATAGGTAAAGACAAAATAAAAAAAAATCAATTAAAATCTTCAAGAAAGTGGTGTCAGAACCGTTGAAACCATAATCTATATCTTTAGAGATTTTTATTTTTTCAATTGCGTTCTATTTGGAACGCCAATAATATGAAATGTGAACAGTCAATAATGTGATAATGTGACCAAACCAGAAAACGAAAAAATGGGCAAATGCCTAATAATAAAAAAGAAATGTAAATTCTACTGGTATCAAAGCCAGAAAAACAAAAGTTAATGTGTAAAACCGAAGTAGCGAATATTTATTCAGTCAGTAGAAAGAAGAAGCTTTCTCTCTTCGCTGACACTGAGCCACAATTAGGCCTAAAAGGACGTACTATACTACACTTAAAAACGACAATGACAATATGAGGTCCAATTTAAAGATGAACCCCAATGTGATGGGATATACACGCATTCTAAATTTTCATGCAAGCAAACTTTTATATGAAACTCTTTGAAGTCAATTACGTGATTAGTTTTTGTGGAGTTTCAAAGAATTGGAGCTTGTTTCCAGTTTTTCTGCTTATCGCAAATGTATGTCGTCTGTTTAACCAAAGTTTTGTTTTTGCGGATTGTTTTGAAGAGTTTTTGTTTCTGTTTCAGTTGTCAAAAATTGCTATTATTAAATTATCTTTGATTTTGCATTGAAACCACGAATTGTAGTTGGCACTCTGAGGCCTGTATCACAGACTCAAACTCACCTCTAATCAGAAAATTGTCAAGAATTCCTTTTCTGATCAGAACATTTTCCATGCTTGGTCTGTACCCCGGCAATTTCCACATACTTCGCTCTAATCAGACAACTTTCCAGAATTCAATTAGCCTCCCCAGGCAAGTCCGAATGGTTATCTTGCAAGATTCTTGCAAAAAAATGGTTATCTTGCAAGGTCTTTCAGGACGATTGGGTGGGTATCTTGCAAGATTCTTCTCAAAACTCCGAGCAGAAAAAAAACGATAAAGCAAAAATCGATAAAGGAAAATCGATAAAGGAAAATTCTCGATTTCTCAAAGCAAAAACGATGCATGATAATGCAACTATCCAACTGTTATCCAACTAATACCGACCCAAAATATGCCTGATGTAGAGGTTGTGCGACTCTAATGAAGTCGCTGAAAAAATTGGCATTAATCGCGAACCGAGTAGCCGTTTGAGATAAACCAGAGTTTTGCGGTGTCTTTAAATTTCAATCAAGTAATCTTGTTTGAAACACTTAACTTGCACGTCTTAAAATGCCGGCAAATTCAAAATCTGGCACTTTATATAAGAAAAGCTGGATCTTTCCTATTACCCCCCCCCATAGCCTAGTGGGTGCATATTATTTGCATCCCCCAATTTGCGTGAGATATATTTCCATAATGATTTACTATGTAATGACACGTGCTGTATTGAGGGGGGATCCGAAAGTCTAGTATTTTAAAATCGAACGGTAACGAGATCTGGCATTTTAAAACCCTTCAGGTGCGTGTTTCCGTTATTAAATTTCCAGTTGATTTAGGTGCTGATAGAACGATGGAAAACCCCCCTCCCAGATTTCATAGTCTCAGTTGTTGGAACCTCGCATCAACTACCCCTGACGACAGAGCAGTTCAAGATATTCAAGCCAGGGTTCATCAAAGCTGTGTCTTCCAGTAACACCTGGATTATTGGGGGAGGTAGTTTGCACGGAGTTGACAAGTTGATTTCGGAATGTTTGAAAGGTAAGTTTAAAACACTCACGTGCACATTTTGAAATGCCGAAAGTCTGCAGTGCCAGAAGTTAAAAAGCCAGAAGTTGCTACTTAGCCAGAAGTTGAATTTCGTTGACTTTCGTCATTTTAAAACGTGCGCGTTTCGTGTTTTAAGCATGTTTACGTGACTCTGCAGAAGTCACTTCGAAATTCTGACTTAATATCTCGAGCCACTTCGTGGATCTCGATAAACGCCAGAAGTTCTCAGCAACTCCAAGCAGAGTCACTTAACCATTACTTAGGGTTTGATTTGTTAAAATTAAGAAACTCAAATTTGCACATTTAAAGATACTGAAATATAGAGCGTTTAAACCAAAAGAGCGTTTAAGTAAAACTCTTAATTGTTGAACAGGATAAGCAGGCCATTGTGTGAGTGTGTGTTGGGCGGGGGGGGGGGGGGTGTTCGATCTTTAAATTGTGACTTAAACACTTGTTTTGTTTAGAGCTCCAGCTGCAATCTTGGATGGGTCTGAGCTCCAAAAAACTTAACGTACTCGGAATCGTAAACTGGGATTGCTTCGAGTCCAGTCAAGCAGCTAACAAATTTTACTTCACAAATTTTACTTCGGAAACCAGTACCCGATGACTCATTTAAACCATTCCGAGAGCTTCTCGTATTTCGTCAAGAAACGAAAACCCGACTATGATTTGAAAACCCAACGTCTGTCATTTACCCTCAACCCCTTGTTCACAAGTTTCATTGCAATCCAGGGAGGTGTTAAGGGGAAAATGCACCAAGAACTCCCTCTCAGATCCTCAATTGAGAACTTTCTCTCAAACCCACTTTTGGAAAAGTCGCTCTTGGAAAACATCAGCACGATTCCTCAGACGTTGCTGGTTCTAGGAGGCGACGTTGGAACCCTGGAGCACATTGCAACGTCATTGATAAACGGGATCCCGGCGGTTTTGTGTCAAGGTTCCGGAGGAATTACCGACATCATCATAGGAGCTCTTCGAATGTCAGCCGGCAGTGCTGGACTTCTCGAATACCAAAAATACGTGATTATAAAAAGGATCCGAGACTTGATAAACCTTCCTAAAAATGACGAGCAGTTATTCTCGGCGGACTATATGGACGCGGTTACCCACGTTCGCAACATTGCAATTTGTATCCAGTTTCGAGATCTGGTCACAATTTACAGACTTGACAAACCGGTTATTGGCTCTAAGCTAGACCAGTGTATTTTGAAAAGCCTTCTGAATGGAAAGGCGGTTTCGAAGTGGGACCCGGTCTATTTAGGGCTCAAATGGGGCAAATGCGAGAAAATTATAAGAGACACACTTCTCTCGGAAGGTCAGTTTTTTATAGTTACTCTGATATGTTGTATTTTCATGTTAGATACATATAGTCTATGCGGTGAATTTTTGTAAGAAATGCGGTGAATTTGGTGGTGAATTTTTGAAAGAAATGCGATGTAAGAATTATTTTTTTTTTCAACGCATTCACTGCAATCACCGCATTTCTTACAAAAATTCATCACATTCACCGCATTTCTTATAAAAATTAGCCCAAAAACCTCGACCCGGGCACTATGGTGCCGAAAAGTTGCCTACACGTCCTGATTTTTCAAAAAGCGTCAGAAAGATTAAATTAAACAGTATTCTGAGTTCAAATCAGTAGTCTAGTAACGTGTCTTTACGCCGGTAGCTTTTTAAGGTTCATGAAAAACTAAAATTATAATATACCGAATCGAGTTTAAAATCTTTATTGGAGTCAGAAAGTTTAAATGACCTAGCTAGAGAAAACTCGCAATTTCATCTTGAGTGTCTACTAAAAGCAAACAAGCTTCTTTACTTTTTAAGTCTATAGTTAAATTGTTTTTCATCTTGAAATAGTTAAATTGATTTCATGTTGAATGCTCGTTTCTGCTCCTTAGTAACAGTGCCCCAGTAGTCTATAATATCACTGTAAATGTGACTGATTGTCGAACTTCTCAAATATAACAAGTTTCTATTTAACAGGTAAAAGTCACTTTTGACGCTGAAAGATGCTATAAAAACGCAAAAATCTAGTTCTCAATTTAGATAATGCAAGATAGGTTATAATTTTGAAGAAGGGATATACAATAAGCCGCAATCTTCTAACTGTCTAAAAAGATCAATCACATTTGCAGCAATAAACAAGTAAAATTGAAAGCTATAAATGAATACATTCAACTGCAGTGTATACACTTCTGATAAAATAAGTTTTTATAAATACGCTAGATCGCTTCACGTAAATTAGCCAAACAAGAAGGCATAATCCGCTTACATCAAACAGAATCTTCATTCAATGTTTTCATCAAAATATAATCTGTTTTATGTATATTTATATAAAATAACGTTAGTTTCGGAAAATCTTTTAACTTTGAAATCTAAGTTCAGGATACTGCTGAAATCTGACTGTAGAATTTTGTATTTTTGTCGTGAGAAGGCTTCTAGCTGGGGACTGGCTAGCGCCCAAAACTCTATCAAAGTTCCGAAAGATTTGTTTGGTGGTTCCTCTTGTAATAGGGAGTGTACTGTTGTCCCCAAACTATGTTGCTCTCTCGGCTGTTTGGAAACTTCATTCAGGATAATTGAATTAATAATCAAGAAATGCAATACCAGCAACTAAAAAAGTTATAGCCATAAACAATTAATTGAATAACACCAACAATCCAAAAGTAATTTTTCAAAACTAACTAATAGTTCACACTAATTCAAACCAGGTCAATCAAACTATCCACAAGTATCCAAAACCTATGCAATTCACTTCCTAGTCAAATTATTTTTAATAAATTCTGCGTCCCAGTAACTAGGTTACTGGCGAGAAACTTATAATTATCACAATCACAGATTTTGAATAACTTTGCAGTTCCACTAACTGCTTACGCAACTATGTTTTTTCGCAAAGAATTCACTAAATAACTACAATTTCCTGAAAACCAACTGGTCCACTTGAATTTTCTCTGAGTTTCTACTGACGAACCACCGTTTCTCATTCTCGTAAGTCTTTATCTCAGACTCGCTCTTTCGCGTCTAATGGTTTTTCTTGTGCTTGAGGGTACTCAACCTTATCAGTTTTTTAACAGCAAAACGTAACGTGTCGTTTCTTTTCGAACAATTTGACCGAACGTA
Source organism: Convolutriloba macropyga (assembly GCF_964194025.1). Classification (NCBI taxonomy): domain Eukaryota; kingdom Metazoa; phylum Xenacoelomorpha; order Acoela; family Convolutidae; genus Convolutriloba; species Convolutriloba macropyga. Next base: position 47,312,554 of record NC_134482.1, read on the forward strand.
TGAGCGTATTAATGGGCGGAGAATGTTGGTCATAAGATGCCACTTATCTTAATGAATGTTTGCTCAATATGACCGGAATTCCGTGATTTACTTGGTTTGCTACATTCAGGATCCAGCAGAAGCTATGTTTCATGTTCAACAGTTCTTATACAAGTACATGCATTCTGTTTTATCCTTTTTCACATCGCTAAAACTTCACTGATTTAGCCCAAGAATACGTTTGCTCCCCTGTGGTTCTGAGAATATTGTGTTTTAATGATCTGGCAATTATTTAAAAATCAGGGAAAACATAGTTCTTTCTGATTCTTTTTTGTTTACTTTAAAGGCCAAAAGAACGGTTTCGGGTGCCGGGAGAAGCCTGTTATTTTTTCAATGAGTACACAATTGTCCTAGGAGTGATCAGTTAAAATTTCATGGTGATCGGACTCGAGGAAGTAGTGTTTTCAGGACTTGCGGGGGGTGTTGAAATTCTAGACGCTTGGTTTTGTAACTTTTGAGTTTCTCTCAATCAGAAATTCCATCAAACAGCCAATGTGCTCTTTTGGACTTATCAATCTATTCTCTAGAACTCTTCAGAGCCAAAAATTAGTCCCATCTCAAACATCGAACTCAATTCATAACTCGTTTTTTCCACCAAAAGCTCTCTTTTGCAAATGTTTAGACCTTTTGAACCTCTAATACTTTAGTTGCCGCTTTTTCTTGACAATAACGTTTTCCTCCAATGTGTAATTACCACAACTGTAGTAGTGTTACCTTTTCCGAGCTCTGATTATTACTAGACACTATGATTTAACCGAAAATCCTCGATAAATTCGACCTGAATGACCAAATTTGGATATAAGAGCTCCAACAACTAATTGCATTATTTCCCAAGATCTCTTCCAAATTTCTCCTACAAATTCAAAATCTCCTCTGAAATGGCATTCAAAGTTGTCCTTATAATGAGGTAGTACCGGGTTTGCATCCAAAAAAAACTCTTGCAACAAAAGCAAACATTTTCTCATTTTATTCCATTTTTCATCTCCTATCTTTATGCACCTCCCTTCAATCACCATTTTGATCTGCTCAATATTGTTAGGGAACCAAACCCAATAATTGGTTGTTCATACAAATCAAAGACTTGCTGAATTACACCATTAAAACATCAGTTTTTTATTGATTAAATGTCTTTTTTATCATTCAGAAAACAAAATATTGTTAAGTACTTTTTTTTCACATGTAATTTGCTTGCTTTCCTTTTTCACACAGTATGGTTTGTGACAGCAACTTTACCTTTTTGTCTTTATTTGTATTCCCCATGCCTTGGGTGGTCGTTGGAGGCAAACAAACATCCTTTTTCTTGGAAAGATGCATCAAATTTGGCCGGTAAATCCTTCATAGCATATCTTTTGTTTTTCTACCTTCTTTAGCAGTAATTTTTTTCCTTGTTAACATACATATTATAAACTGCCTGAAAACACTTAGCAGTAACCCCAACTTAGAGCTACTTATACGGAATAAATAATCACTTTTGTATACCAAAATGACTATTAGAGGATGCGTTTTTGGATTTCGGGGAAATCATTAATAAATATCGCTGCTTCTTCCAAGCTCTTCCATTCTTTTTTTCTGCTGTTTTGACACTTTGTTCCTTTCGTTTAATAACCTCTGAATTTCATTCTGACTATTTCTGACAACCTAATCACTTTGCAAAGCTAGTCTCTCTTTTGTTTGCTTAACAAACAATTAATAAATTCGCTCCAACTTATATCGCTCAAGTTCGTTCCTTTTGTTTGCATAGTCAATCTGCTCAAGATTAGCTCAAAAACTCTGCAAACTAAATAACCACCCAATTTTAAAGTTTCAATGTTATGTAAGTTCAACGATTTGAAGTAGAAATTTCACACTCCTCCCTCCTAGACTATTATTCTCCCGAATAATAAAAAAAATCCGCCGGTCCCTGTGTACTAGCACACTTTCTCCTTCCCGCAAAACTATTTTTTGACCTTAGCTAATCTACGTATGTGTGAACCATTTAAATAGAGCAGGTTGGATAGTGCCCAGTGCACTGTTCAGTGATTAAAGAATTACTAGATTATATGAGCAGGATCATTAAAAAATGACTCAGTCAACCAATAGTTTGAGCAAAACAGTGGCTGAAGAGAAGCTCACTTTCAAAAAAAAATCTCTACCAACAAAAATCTTAACTCTGTCTTATTTTAACCTAATACCGAATAATACCAATGAAATTGACCATCTTTTTCAATAACTTTTGTCATTTAGAGCATATGGACTTCATTATTAACAGCGGACTAATGAGTCAAGTGTGAGCTTCAATTTGAATGTTTAAAATAATAACTCAAAATCAAAAAGGGCAGACTAGTAAATTTGGATTTACTAGCTCTCATATCAGACAGTTCAACTTTACCAACTTTGTCAACTCTTCTTTCTGTCTCCGATGCTTGAACGGATGTCCGCCTCCATTCTCATTCTTCGACCTTTTCTTTCGTTTGCACAAGACTCCCCTGGACGAATGACACTTCAAATTCAATTTGTTCCACTTCTTTTTCCGACTGACTCTTTGGTTTTCCAAACAACTGGGTGCACAACTTAGGGTACTCTAATTCCAGACTTCTCTGATCGTCCTTTGCCCTCAACAAGTTCGGAGAAGAACTATACGACAACTCCCTCCTATATTGTACTATCTCTTCTCGGCCAAATACGCCCACTGAAAACTGATTCAGATCAGTATTTACTGCTTTCTTGACTTCAAAATCCGAGGACTGCTCCCGTTTTTTATCTTGCTTTGAATAAGAACTCTCGAATTGTACTGGCACTACATTTTCTCCAGAATCAAATGGACAATCATTTTTTCCATCTTTCTGAACTTTCAGCCCCAGATCACTTTCCGTTGAAGGTGACACTGACTTATTGTCACCAAACTCTCCCTTCTGGATGTTCAACACTTCACAATCTGATTCGCTAGTTGAACATTTTTGGAATAAGATTTCTTCTGCAGTAGAAACCTTACTTTGCCCCAACATCAGTGAGTGCTCAATCGCGCTTTGAACAATTTGTTTGCTCTGAAGAATTCCATCATCTTCAACATAGGAGAAACTCGCTTCCAAATTTCTCTCGCCTGAGTGGAGTTGTTGAGGCTCCAAGTTTAGTGAACTGTTTTTCTTGCGGTCTGGCTCTTCCAACTTCATCTGAACTAAACCAAAAAACCACATCAAACGAGCCAGCACCACTTCCATCTTGATTATTAATGAAGGCGTCATATATCACTAATTCTTCCGCTGTTGAATGGTCACAAACATCATAAATAACTGATTCAACAGCTGCCGCTATTTCTGCATAGAGGCTCTGATTCTCCACCACTTTGAAAGCTGGAGGCGCTAGCTGAAGCGAATTTCCAAAACCAGGTTCATCGTCTCGTATAGTATCTTCGCTGCCTACAGCAGTCGCGGAAATTTTTGAGTCTTCTTTTTTTTATTTGTTTCATCAACTGCGTTCTCTTTCCAAATATCGGTGAAAAAATTTTCGCCGTATTTCGCGGCTGTAGTCGATTTCTCTTCTTTGCTCCCTTCTGAAAATTCGTCCGCGTTTGCCTTTACAGCTGCGCTTTCACAAATTTTTGTCGCTTCATGATTCGCATCGTCTGTTGGGAAAGTTACAAAACTCTTTTGTAATTTCTCACAGTTATCATCAGATGAGATTCGTGTCAAACTAAGTTGATCCCTGTGCTGGGACCCAGAACTCATTCTAACCTGGCATGAACCATTAGCAATCAATTTCCCTCTAAAAATATCCTCTGATGTTGTGGCCAAATCACTTTTTTGAGCAACACTAAAATGCGGCATAGCTGTTTCTCCAGCATCTATTCATTTGCCAAAGTACGGCATACAAGGACCGGACATGATTTGTTCATGAGGTATGAAACTTTTCGAGCATGTCTTCCCAACTCTCAACTCGTTTTTGAGGACCGACGCAAAACAATTATAATTACTTTGCCGCTCACACAATATTTTAGAAGGAACACATCGTCGTCCATGCATTCAAATTTGTCTTCATCGTCACTATCGAAGAAGCTGTCGTCATCGCTAAAATCATCGTTGCTTAAAGTTGCATCAAACTCCAACTTACTGTTACCAATTTCCTCAAGTGCTTTGCTTCGCAGTTTTGCAACTTTCATGTTCTTACCATTGTCCCACCGTGCAACGCATCGATCCAACATTTCCCTGAACTGTTCATTTTCGGACTTGGGCTTTGTCGTAATCTGCTTTTCCATTTCTCCGTCACAATCAAGTCTTTGACTGCCATCAATGACGTCAACAGTCTCCGCACCGGACAGACTGTCATTTAACTTGGAACTGCTTCTTTGTCTCCCGTCTCTGACATCAGGCTTCTCTTCGAGCACTGCTTTTACCCAAAAATCAACAGCTTTTATGGCAGACCAACGTCTAGGCGAAGAACCTTTTTGTCAATTTTACCGTCATAACTGATTTGGCTTTTTTGGCTGTCACTTGAATGTTTTTGTTTTTAACTGACTTGGGAATCCTCTCTTGACGCGGTAACTCCTCTCTGTCAACAAAGTCACTTTGAATCACTGGTGTGTCAATTTCACACTGTAAAGGCTCTTTCTGGTATTCCTCCTTCTCTATCAAGTATATCTCAAACGCATCCTCATAAAACTGTGGATTTTTGGACAGTCTCGTATCAAAGAATTACAAAGTTTGTTGAAGAATCCAAGCACGAGTCTTTTGATCGGATTTCCAAAATTCATATGGCAAGTAGTTCAATGAATCAAAAGCTCAACCACACAACTTCTCTGGCAAATACCTCTTGACATCTTCTTCTGTCCACATGAACACTTCACAAACATCCAAGTACTACCCACGCCAGTCCTCTCAAACTTCATATCCAGGCGACGGAAAAGATTTTGTAAATCCTAATCCTGCCATTGTTCTCCAAATTGCTTCACTTTACTCTGAATGCTCCTCTATGGCTTTCATTTCTGCTTCAAATCTTCTTAGTTCTTCTTCTCGTCTCTGTCTGAGTAAGCTCTTCAATCTATCTGCTCGGGTACTTCCAGCTCTACGCTCAGTTAGAATCCTCTTCCCGAGAAAAAAGACTGACTGTGTTCCAAAATAACCCTCTCCGGGTAATATCTGTCTCTGTTGCTCAAATTTTCTCGATCTACTTCGTTCCACAACACTTGTAATCTTGTTTCAATTATGTTCAACGTGTTCCTGGACTTGCTCTGCGTAGAAAGTCGCCAGCTTTGAGAAGTTGTTGCAAGTCTCACAGAACTCTCTTCACGCTCGTACTCAAATTTTCTGAATATCTCCCATTTTAACAAAAGAGAGCCCATCCAGGAGCGCCATTGTAGAATTTTGTATTTTTGTCGTTAGAAGGCTTCTCGCTGGGGACTGGCTAGCGCCCAAAACTCTATCAAAGTTCCGAAAGATTTGTTTGGTGACTCCTCTTATAATAGGGAGTGTACTGTTGTCCCCAAACTATGTTGCTCTCTCGGCTGGTTGAAAACTTCACTCCGGATAATTGAATTAATAATCAAGAAAGGCAATACCAGCAACTAATAAAGTTATAGCCAGAACCAATTAATTGAATAACACCAACAATCCAAAAGTAATTTTTCAAAACTAACTAATAGTTCACACTAGTTCAAACCAGGTCAATCAAACTATCCACAAGTATTCAAAACCTATGCAATTCACTTACTAGTCAAGTTATTTTTAATAAGTACTGCCTCCCAGTAAATAGGTTACTGGCCAGAAACTTATAATTTTCACAATCACCGATTTTGAATAACTTTGCAGTTCCAATAACTGCAACTACGCAACTATGTTTTTTCGCAAAGAATTCACAAAATAACTACAATCTTCTCACTCTGAGAACCAACTGCTCCACCTGAATTTTCTCTTAGTTCCGACTGACGAACCACTGTCTCTCAGCCTCATAAGTCTTTCTCTCAGACTCGCTCTTTCGCGTCTAATGGTTTTTCTTGTGCTTGAGTGTACTCAAAGTTATCAGATTTTTTATCAGCAAAACGTAACGTGTCGTTTCTTTTCGAACATTTTGACCTGACGTATAAGCGTATTAATGGGCGTAGAATGTTGGTCATAAGGTGCAACTTACCTAAAATGAATGTTTGCTCAATATGACCGGAATTCCGTTATTTACTTGGTTTGCTACTTTCAGGATCCAGCAAAAGTTATGTTTCATGTTCAACAGATCTTATACAAGTACATGCAATCTGTTTTATCCTTTTTCACATTGCTAAAACTTCCCTGATTTAGCCCAAGAATACGTTTGCTCCCCTGTGGTTCTGAGAATATTGTGTTTTAATGATCTGGCAATTATTTAAAAATCAGGGAAAACATAGTTCTTTCTGCCTTTTTCTTTGTTTAATTTAAAGTCCAAAAGAACGGTTTCGGGTACCCGAAGAAGCCCGTTATTTTTTTCAATGTGCACGAAATTGTCCTAGAAGTGATCAGTTAAAATTTCATGGTGATCGGACTTGAAGATGTAGGGTTTTCAGGACTTGCGGGGGGTGGTGAAATTCTATACGCTTGGTTTTGTAACTTTTGACTTTCTCTCTATCAGAAATTCCATCAAACAGCCAATGAGCTCTTTTGGACTTATCAATCTATTCTCTAGAACTCTTCAGAGCAAAAATTAGTCCCATCTCAAACATCGAACTCAATTCATAACTCGTTTTTTCCACCAAAAATTCTTTTTTGCAAATGTTTAGACCTTTTGAACCTCTAATACTTTAGTTGCCGCTTTTTCTTGACAATAATGTTTTCCTCCAATGTGTAATTACCACAACTGTAGTAGTGTTACCTTTTCCGAGCTCTGATTATTACTAGACACTATGATTTAACCGAAAATCCCCGATTAATTCGACCTGACTGACGAAATTTGGATAGAAGAGCTCCATCAACTAATTGCATTATTTCCCAAGATCTCATCCAAATTTCTCCTACAAAATCAAAATCTCCTCTGAAACGGCATTCAAAGTTGTCCTTATAATGAGGGAGTACCGGGTTTGCATCCAAAAAAACTCTTGCAACAAAAGCAAACATTTTTCCATTTTATTCCATTTTTCATCTCATATCTTTATGCACCTCCCTTCAATCACCATTTTGATCTGCTCAATATTGTTAGGGAACCAAACCCAATAGTTGGTTGTTCATACAAATCAAAGACTTGCTGAATTACACCATTAAAACATCAGTTTTATTTTTTGATTAAATGTCTTTTTTACCAATCAAAAAACAGAACATTGGTAAGTCCTTTTTTTTCACATGTAATTTGCTTTTTTTCACACAGTATGGTTTGTGACAACAACTTTACCACTTTGTCTTTAATTCCACACGCTTTGGGTGATCGTTGCAGGCAAACAAACATCCTTTTTCTAGGAAAGATGCAATAAATTTGGTTTTTCTCCCTTCTTTAGCTGTAATTTTTCCTAGTTAACATACCTATTATATACTTCCTGAAAACATTTAGCAGTAACCCCAAAATTACAGCGACTTATAGGGAATAAATACTCACTTTTTTATACCAAAATGGCTATTAGAGGATGCATTTTTGGGGTTTCGGGGAATTCATTAATAAATATCGTTGCTCCGTCCAAGCTCTTCCTTTCTTTTTTCTGCTGTTATGACACTTTGTTCCTTTCGTTTAATAACCTCTGAGTTTCACTCTGACTATTTCTGACAATCTAAACACTTTGCAAAGCTAGTCTCCCTTTTGTTTGGTTAACAAACAATTAATAAATTCGCTACAATTTATATCGCTCAAGTTCGTTCCTTTTGTTTGCATAGTCAATATGCTCAAGATTAGCTCCTAAACTCTGCAAACTAATTAACCACCAAAATTTAGAGTTTCAATGTCATGTGTGTTCAACGATTTGTAGTAGAAATTCCACACTGACATAGCACACTTTTTGCAGAGATTTGCAGAATGTATAGATGTGGAAATGAAAATACCGAACAGTTTTTGCGGACATCATATAACTTATTTAAAATATTTTTGCTCAAGCGAAAAGAGTTTTCATAAAATCAGATAAAATTTAGTAAATTTTACTTCGATTGAAGGGTTCCTGGCTTAAGGATTCCGAACATCCTAACAAATCAGCAAATGGACTTCCTCAAAAACAACAAATGCATTTCCTCAAACTCAGTGAATTTTCGTTGCGCAGTTTTTACACAGTGGAACAAAAACTGTGCGAAGTCTGGCAGGATATTCGTTGGTTTTCGTGGCCAAGTTTGCGGTAAATTAGCATTATATAGTGCTGAGCAAATTTTCCATCATAAATCTTGACTTTTTTTCGCAGAATCTTGGTTCAAATTATATTTTAAAAACAAAAACCTGCAAATTTTACATATTAAAATAATAAAAGGTGATATTACTTAAATAGATTCCAGTAAAAAGTCTGGTTTTGTGAAAAACTAGCAAATTTTGAATACCTTTTTGGCGTTTTCTATTCATGAAATTAATCGAGATCTTATTAAGATAATAGAAGTTCGGGTTCTTGAAAAAAATATTCGGCACTTTAACTTTTTCAAACTTCAGTTTTCAAAGTCCGTTATGCAGAGGGTTTACAATTTCTCTTTCTAGTTTTGAAATTGATTTAAAGTGACTGACAAAATCCTTTGCAATTAAGTTAATCTTGTTCCCAGATTTCACAAATATTTTCACAGATTTCAAAGATTTGACAGAATATACTTTAACTTTATCTTTGACGTCAATAATTTCCAATAACGTGATTTTTCCGTCCTAGATCACTGACTGAACTAAAGGTTTTGGTTTTGTAAGTCTGCTCACTTCAAAATATTTTTATTGAATTTACTATAATTGAATTTCTCAATTACTTCTAAGCTTCAATCAAGCTACATGTAGCTTAGCACCCTAGCTTGACCCATAAAATAACTTTACCTCGACTTTAAATAGTTGCTGAACAGTGCATTTGTAGTCACGGCAGTTATAGATTACACAGCCCTCCAAGAATTATAAAAAACTTTTCATAAATCGAGTCTAGACATGGGCAGGCTTTAAACAGAGCAATTCTCAAAAATCAGTCTTTATGTTAACAGCGATCTATTTTGTGTTAAATTTTTCAGACTGCAGTAATGACTTTGGTTTCTAACACAATAGGCTTTTAAATACAATTTTGATCATGAATCAGTCCATGATTCAGTACTGATTTACTCTGAGCGTTAGGTATGCAATATCTAATTATGCAATCTAATTATGCAATCCAATTAGGCGATATCTCATTATGCAATCCCTGTCTTAGCAGTTATACTTATTACATAACCCCTTCGACTGAACTAATTGGTTGTTAATTGGTGTTCGTTCTGTTCTGTTCTGTTCTGTTCTGTTCTTAATCTAGCAATTGTTACAGTTGAGCCTTCAGGTAAGAGTGGGTGTCAACGAATGAAATCAATTGATATTTGGTGGGGAGAAGTATATATTGTAAATATGCGGGTCTTTCATGGTACACTGCACACGAAATGGCACAACCCAACCCCCCTCCCCCATTGTGGCAATTTGGTGGTACCCGTGTCGAAGTTACCCCCCCCCCCCCCCTGATTACCCCCTAAAACTAATGTGAGAGTAGGAGGTAATTGTCGGGTCTTTCCCATTATAGCCCCCCCCCCCAGCTTAGTGGTCAGATAACCTATAGCCCCCCAAACATAGTAGTTATACCATAATGGGGGGGCTATAATAGGAAAGACCCGATGGTTTAGCGGCTGAGGGTACAGAGGTTGCGAGTTCAAAACTGTCAGCCTTCGAGTATAGGAAGCTAAAACATTGTAAGATTAGGGCTTCCAAGGGGGATAATTACCCCCCCCCCCCCCCCTACTCTTGCATCATCATAGCCCCCAAAATTACCCCCGTACTCTTGCACCTTTTTAAACCCCCTCCCTCCCCCCTCCCACCATTACCCCAATTACCCCCACTTTTGCATCGAATTACCCCCATTACCCCCAAAAATGATGTAAGAGTTTTAAGGGGAATTGGTAAAAATTCCCCCGACTAACCCCCTAATCTTACATCTTTTTTTTGGGGGGGGGGATTCGACACGGGTAATGGAGGAGGGAGTGGGAGGGAGGGCACAGTTGTGTTGATTATACGCACTGCATCCACACTAACCTTGAAGTGGGCGGAGGGGGAGGAGGGTGATGCGTTCTATTTCCACTATAAGATGGGGAGGGGGCTGTAAATTGAATGGCCCAATTAAAGTTCACTTTATTATTTACCAATCGATATGGTATCAATGTATAGTTATGGCATTGGTCTTGTGTTGAATGATGGTATGGGTGTGATTTTTATCTTTATTTTGTAGCCCTGATATCAACCCAGGCTGAATTTCAAGGACTCAGGCAACCTTTTTTTCCCAGAATATCTTCGAGCCCAAAGTAGGTACAAAAAACTTCTCGTGTCCTCAAAAACGGAAATAAATTGAATTTTGAATTAACAATGGAACTTGAAATATACAAAATTGGGGTATTTCCCATTATAGCCCCCCCCCCAACTTTGTGGTCAGATATCCTGTAGCCGCCTCAATCATGGTAAATATACCATATTAGGGGAATATATTTTCATGGGAGGCTATATTGGGAAAGACCCCAAAATTGAGCTAGTTTTTATAGTCTTTATCTATCCGAAAATATGCAAAAAAAATTTTCATCAGCTAAAAATATTTTTTATGGTTGGCATCTAAAGATTCCGACTCCATCCTTGTGGACCTTAGTTCTAAATTGGGTTATTTCATTATCAACTTGCGAGATCAAGCTCATCAGTTTGACGTCAGTGGATGCAAGAAAAAATTCTGCCGTTGAGAGAATTTTTAATCTGGCAACCGATTGATAGGTCAATAAGACAATGATGGCAGCAAATCAACATCGGAAATAGAGTAAATTTTTTCAAGTATATTTTGACTAAACGTCAGAGTTCATCAGGTGTGTTTTTCTTCTGCTTTATGAAAATTCAAAAAACAAAAATTTCCAAAAATCTTGAGGTTTCTACTGAACCATCATTGCTTCCCTTCATTTGTAAATAGGAGTAATCGATTCTCATTATTCATCAGGTTTTCCGCTGTATATGAAAACTTATAGGCTGAGTTGATTAAGTTTGTTGCTGCTTCGAAAAAACTGTTGCTGCAATGATTATTTTGCAATGTGAAAGTCACACGTTGCTTTTTTGACCTTAATGTTTAATTTGAGATGTAGTAGCCTCCGCCAGTGATTCACTTTTCACATGGTAATCTTCCAGCATTATTGTCGCCGAGATGGGTTTTTGTGTTGAATACTTGAATGGAGGAAATATTAACGACGTTCTGAGCAATAAATTTTGATGGAATTGTCTTTGCACTGTCATTCACCTCAACACTTACAATTCTTATAGTTGGAAATCGATACTTTTGCATGTAGTCCCAAATTAAAATCTTTCAAATTGTTTTATTTTTTTCCCTGTGAATTGATTCATAAATTACCTCCGAAGGAGCGTCAGGACTGACACATTAGGTTGGGACTCCACAATTGAAGTTTTCTGCTAAATGACTATGCTGTCCTGTTAGATGTTGTTCTTGCTTTTTTGTGATGGTAATGTTATCCCATTTCCGTAATTCAAATTGATTGACACCTTTGTTTAATTTCAGCGCTTAAACATTTAAAGTCGACAAACTCAGCCACTCCGTATTTCGCAAAGATTTTATAAAGATATAATTTGTTGGTTTTTGAAACCTTGTTTTTTACAAAAAATTTTCCATTGAGCAGTCTCCAGATGTCTCCGTTAAGGTGGAACGAAAGAAAAATTAGATTGTGGATAGTCAGCGAGTTTTTTTCTGTTTCGTTTTGCTTCTTCCCAATTGCAAAACTGGGATTGTTTTGTTATATGCTCAACGAAAAAACCTGTCTTGATCTCAATTTTGTGGTTTTTGTTGAATCCGACTGGTGCGAGTTTCGATATCGTTTGCCTGGTGATTGGAGAAATTTTAGATGTCCGTATTCAGTCGTGTGAATACGAAGATAATAGCAAACAGTTCTTGCTCAATTTTTGTTCAACTGAAGAAAATTCAGTTAAATTATTTATCACTGGATGCTGTTTTTGTGATAAAAGTCTACCAATTGAGTTTTCTTGTACATATGTGGTGACTGTCGCTTCTTTTGGGTAGCATTAGATCTTTGCAAGCCGTTTTTGCTTTAATCAGAAGTTGTCCACTCCTATGTTTTTCTTCAATTTTTCAACTTGTTTGGAATCAGTTGATATATCGTTCATGAAAAGTGAATTTATCACAGAACCAGATTCAAGGATTGGTTTTCAGTTCGATTTTCTCCCATAAAAAGTAAATTTTTGCACGCAGTCGGCTCATGAGAGCCAAGATATTTTTGTTGAACTGCTCCACGGTACTTTGATCGACCAAAAAATGATCGTCAAATATAACAAAAAATTTAGATCTTTTGAGTGTTGACCCGACGGAGCAGCGCCAGTAATTTGAGGTTGAATTCCTTAACATATGAAGTAAGGTAAACGTCATAGAAAGATTCTGCAATATTTTGCCTTTGCGCATTTCCTTGACGCCGTCATCCTGCTCAGTTTCTAAAGAAAGCGTCGAAAAAAATCCATTTCTTCCAAAATTGTAAGCTCATACACAGAGTTCGAACCTGATCTCGCAGTCTTGTATTGAAGAGAGTCTTTGTCCATAACTGCAACTGACATGCCCCTTGGGTCTCCGGAAATTCTCAGTCCTTCAATATTCTTACGTTGCCTTACAACAGCTGACGAATTATTGACTCTGCAAAGCAAACAAATTACAGTAAGATCTGTGCAGGCAATCACACCATCTTCTCTGTGATCTTGTCTTGAAGTCGTTGAAATATTTTCAGGTTTTTCAGAACAAGAAACTCTGCACTGGTACCAGCATCATGTCAATACTGTTTTTTTATACAATAGTTAGATGATCTGTTGTAATGTTCTTGACAACTTTGTTATTAGAAGATCGTACCCAAACCCGTATGTGTTGCCCTGACCTTCTAGTCGTTCCACTTGATTCCGCAAGTAATTGATCCCAGAACTATCCAGTTATGGGCATTTTTAACGTGAGTTCTCTAATTTTTACAGGCAAGTGAACTCAAGAAACTCCCTACAAGCTTCGGATACTTTCAGTGTGCTCTCTGAATTCGCACAAGATTTTTTACCTTGTCTTCAAATAAAATATACCACAAAGTGACATAAAAATTTATTTTTGTTCTTGAATTTGGAACTCTCGAGTTTCCCTAGCTTGGGAGTTTGGTTAACATATTTTTTTGTTACATAAAGTGCTCTCTTTGAAACTAACTGACTCTAGTTTGCTTTGTTTCTATAAGAATTGCAAGGTAAACCGCATTGTCAATGTCTTTGTTACTTGCTTTGGAGCCCAAGCCTTGAACACATGATCCAGTTCTGACTGCCTGAAAATTTTTACGTGTTTTTAAAATGTTGCTATGAAGCTGTACAAAAAATTTTTTCAAACAAAATGATCATATCCGGTTGAAGCATTGCAAATTTCTGCTGCTTCATGTTTTTTTTGAAAAAAATATTTTGTGTTATTATCTAATGGCATAGCAGAATTGGACTTCATTCCACCTAATAGTTTCAATTTTGCCTCAGCAAACTCGCGTTCCCTAAAATTTTAGTTGGACACTCTCATCAAATTTTTTTCAAACTTTCAATGTTTCTTTTCTCTTGCTACAAGGAGAACGTCATCTGTTTAAGTTAAGACCTGATTTTAGATTGCTTTGCAAAAAAAAGTTAACTCCTCTAGAGATATTTAATTCTGAAAAGCAACTCAAAAAATATTTGTTTTTTGATAATCTCAAGCGAAGTTCAGTTGCGTCTTGTCAAAATGAATAAAGAAAAAGATGGCTGTCTGAAGTTCTTCGGTGATGCAACCGTACAATCTTGTCACAATTGCAACTCAGCACAAAATTTGGCCAAAGACGTCGTTCAAACTAACTGAGGGTTGTTGTATTTTGTGAACAAGATCGTCGTTATCTCTCATTATGGTCAAAAATGTTAATTAGCTGAAGCCCATATTGAAGAAGGATATTTAAAAAGACAATTCTTAGAAGCTGTTCATTCCAAATATTATTAGCAAGCAAATCATCTTTGACTATTGCTATATTGAGGCTCCATAGGCAACAAATTTTACAGGTAGCAAAAGAACATGAGGTTAAAATAAGAGCTAAAAGGTAGCTAATCAGCAAAATCATAAACAAGACCGGACAATGAATGGAAGAAAGCGCTGTAAACAGTTTTCACGTTGACTACTCTGTTGTTCCAGGCCAGGGACACCAAGCAGTGAACTACTGCCGTCTGTTCCAGGGACACTTCTTCAATTATTCTCAGAAGTTGAATATCAAATGGAGTGAAACATTTGAAATTCCGAAACACATCGCTTACGCTTAGTAAATTCCCGTGGTTTTTGATTCAATTTGATTTTTTCCCCCAAGTCGGATAGGTTTTAACGCACCAGTATTCTCCAAATTATTCTTGAGGAATCGCTGCACGTTCTTCCAAGACTTCATATTGGCTGGCTTGGTTGACGGGAAAACACCGATCGGAATAAAATTGAAGGAAAGTTGGAGCAGAAATGGGTTCGGCGTCAAGGGCTCTTCAATTTCCAACAGTGCTCGACAACGACAGATGCGTCAGATCTCTGGAAATCACCACTGCTTTTGCTTCCATTATGATTGTGTGTGGAGCTTGTCGAAGGTTGTCTTATTTGACGTTAGAATGATCAAGAGCGTCCTCGTAATGTTTTGTATCATTTGCTTCTATGCGCCATCGAAATATGAGCCATAGGTTGGGCTGCAGTGCTATTGTTTGCGTGGTGCCGAGTGTTGTTTTCCAAGTTTTGTCTCTGTAAAAGTCTTTCAGCTATTTTTCGTGATCTTCTTCGACACCTACAAAGGTTTTATCGTTGTAGCTGTTCACTTCAACGAATTTGCATCGGCTCTAAGTGAAGCCGCGAAAAAAAAGAGGCGTTCAAAAAATTGTTTGTGTTCAGATCTGGGTAATCCTAGAAGCAGAAAATTTGTTAGCAGACAAGTAGGGATGAGAAAGTATTGTTTCTGATGTTATTTTTTAATGCTAAACGTAAAAATGGCCGGAAAATCAGGTCAGCACATGCCAATATCAAAGTGGTATTTCCGGTTATTTTAGTCGGAAAATTACAATCAGGAAGAGGTTCTATGACAGTCTCAACTTATGTCACCACTTCCTAATTCCATGGAGATCACATTCCTTAATAAAGCTCCAATGTTGCTTGTGGAGACCAGTTATGTGTTACCCTTGCTGTACAACTGCTTTAGTTGATTCTCTCCACTGATCTACGCCGATACAATGCGTATGTTCAAGATAGCGTAGGCAAACGTTGTCTTTGACATGAATTAGTTTTGGTCGTTTGGCTAAATTAAATTCATTGGGAGCAAACGCTAGTAATCCACAAACGCGCAGTATCCCATCCTTAAGATGCCTGGAGTTTAGTAACCTATAAAAAAAGTTCGAATCCAATTTGCGGCTATAGTTTAGCAATTCAATTGCGGGCGGAATATGTTCACTTGTACATTTGTATTAATTAATATACTTCTTTTTTACTGAGTACTGACGTTGGCTGCCTTGCTGTTTGTTCACTCTGCAGAATAGAAGGCAAACAGTAGCTTGCTTTAAATACATTTTCGTTTACGTTGACAGTCGTTCAGGGTTGACTATTGGTATATTAGTTCTTGCTGAGGATCGTTTTGCCAAGGCACAAACCAGCATTATAGTTCATATATCTATATAAAGTTCCCTATGTTAAAACAAAGTCTAACGGCTTCAACAATTTTTGAAATTTCTTCAGGATTTTTTTGTACTATCTTTCAGTTCCTCAGGTTCTAAATCACGAGTGGCATGATCGGCTGTGTTCATAATAGTTCATCTTCATCAAATTCCGGCTGTTTTTTTTACTATTGACACAGTTAAGAAGAAATTGAACATAAGTCCGGTTAAAGACCACGCCGATTTAATTTGAGAGTTCTTTTCGAGCAAATTTTGGGAGTTGGACAACTTTGACAGTTGTGTCTCTTTTTCTGCTTTGGAAAACTCAACTGTTTAACGGGCGTTATTTTGCATTTCCTATCACAAACATAGTTTGTACTTCAATGCTGCTCTTTTTCAAGTTTGTGGGGCAGACAGTGGCGCACGTTTGTAAAATCGGAGACTCAAAGAAGCCGTGCTACTGTTTCCCACTAAAGTTTGGGTTGTCACATGTCAATGAATTTCAAATCTTGTTAGAGCCCTAGCTATTAGGGACCTTCAATAAGAGATAGAGAAGTTCAACTGGGAGGGGCTTATCTCATTTCCTACATAATTCCCAAAATTGCTGAACCATGTCAACCAAAATAAGCACTTCGTTAGGCTTATTTGCGTTTTGAAAAGGGTGATTCGGCAATTAACCAATTTTTCGCTCATTTACATTGGCGAGATTCTAGTGGTATATATCACATAGTTTTGAATCGTTACGTTGTTTAGTGTTACTTCAGGATATTAGAATTTTTTTTCTTTTCAAATTTTTTTGAACAAAATTTTTTTTTCTGATAATCCGAGGGTTGTTTTGGGCTTATCCGGCAGAAAAGTTCGACTTGTTTCCTGATGTTGGAGCCCATTTCTCGAGAGTGTTCGGGTTCCCTTCTGCAAGGTTTCTGGCAAGCTTTGTCCGTACTTTAAGGGGGGGCTTTCAGTACCCTGAATTGTTGCAGTGGGGTGTGTGAAAAAGAATGCATTGACACCGAGAACTGCTCCAATCTTACCTTTGTTAATGTCAGGGGAAAACATATGTCGAAAAAATTTGAATGCTTCGCACACTCATTTTAGCTCAATGACGTTGGCTCGGTTATCATTTAATAAGGACGTGCTGTAAGCGCTGGATAATTGATATTTTTACACGACATTTTGAATGGGGCAAAATGTTGTTTTTTGTGTGACTTTGATAAGGATCTTTTGCAATGAACGCTTAGAAAATCAGGAGTAGTTAAATGTTGGCATTCGCGTGGGAGCTTCAGATATTTTGAAACAGTATCCAGCAAAATGTAAACTGACTGCCAGGGCAATGAGAGCAAACGTGTCGAAGACTTTATTTTCTTTGATAAAAGATTACTGGGTGTAGCTGTGACTGCTCAAACCAATCTTGTGGTGTACTGGTTATCTCATTGATGCTGAATGTTCAACTCATAGATGATTCTTTTAAATTTTTTGCATGTTTCAAAAACTGTTACTTATCGTTTTTGTTAAGTCTTTCCGCATCTAAGATTGATTTGGTTTCAAATTGTGTTTTTTTTTCTGGGTTGCTTTGCTACTTTTTGAAATTTTGTGATTTATTTTTGGTCTTCGATGATAAATTGTGTTAATCGGAAGTCCCAGTTTTTTTGTTGGACGTTGTTTTTGGTCAAAGCAGCGTTCCATTGAATTGTTTAGCTGGTTTGTGAGGCGTTGTGTGGTCTAATCTTCTTAAAAGTAACAGAGAAATGTTGACTTTTGCATTTTTTTGCTGGGGACTCTTTGATCTTTTATGTAAAGTTTTCCAAGTAAATTCCTTTCCGTTGGCACAATAATTGGTATGTGTTAGTTTTTTGCTCAATTTGTGATTGTTGACAATTAGTATCAAGAAAGTAGAAGGCATTTTTGGTTTTTTCTGAATTCAAAGATTTTTTTGACTATTATGTTATTCAAGATCCGAATTTGACACTTCCCATAATTAGCTTTCTGGCGACGAATAAAATAGCTCAAATGGCCAGTTGAACAGTTTTACGTCCATTTCAAGAAGATGTGCAGTCAGAATACCAATATGTTTTTTATTCTGATATCAAAATTTTTTTTGTATCATTTTTCGTTTCAGAAATCTACTATAAAATTTCCATTAAAATGGCTTTTGCCAAATGCATAAATGGACAATTACTCAAATACTCAAAGGGTAATTTAGAAGTATGAATTGTATTTCAATACGGTCAGAATATCAAATTGTGTGTTTTATTCGTTTTTCTGATTTCAAAAATCTTTTTTGACATTTTTAAGATCCCAATCTGATAAATCAACTAAAGTGGTTATCTGGCGGTTGCAGAGCCAACTGAGAAGAAAGGTTTATAAGTTTGTTTTGTAGTTCAATAGGATATGTACTCAGAAAAACATTTTGGGTTTTTGATATTGGTGATTGGAAAACTTTTTTTAACTTTGGGGAATTTTCGCCCATATTTTATTTCAAAGCTGGGAAATTGTTTATTCTTGCCTTACAAAATGATAAAACTAGTCAAGATTTATCAATAGGGGGGCTACAGTAACGGTATAATACTTTTGGTGGCCAAATTTCATTTTTTTTTCGGAAAAAAAATGTTTCTGGATGGATCTATTTGGTGAACAGGGCATCAGTTGTAACGTCTGATACATCGGATGGGCTTCTGCTGGTGACACCTGAAACCAGAAGAAATCTAGATCCTGTTGCTGGGTTCACGTCTGAAACCCAATCCACAAAAAAAATCGTCCTTTGTGACGTCTGATACCTCTATAAAATCCGGATCCTCGTGCATGGATGACACCGGCAGAGAGCGTGATCAGCTGCTGTTGTAATCTAAATCTACCTGGTAATCTAGTTCGGGTTTCAATCTAGTTCTGGAATTAGGGGTCTGATTAGACGTCAAAACTCGGAGATTGTTCGGACCCTATGTCTTTAAAACAAAATCATGGGAGGCAGAGTCTGGAATTTATCTAGGTTTGTGTCGGTTTGAGTCCGAAAGAGACCTGAGAACTGCTTTACTGCTTTTGCCCATATACGAAAAGATACTGTTTTTATCGATTCGCTTAATTGTTGTTGGTTTGTTATTTGTTGTTTGTTGTATCCCATCCTCCTCCGCCCCAAACACCCCCCTCCCCTCCGCCAACCCCAACCATTTGTCTGATATGAGTTACCTTGGGTAACATATCTATCAAACTGGGTTTTAAATATACTAACCAATACAGGTATATTGCCTAATGCGAATTCTATCTAAAAAAACTGATAAAAAGCGTTTAAGAATGATTGCTTATCAACAAAATTTTTGGGTGAACGCGCTTTTCGCAGCTGCATGATTGTTATATTAAGCTTGTTATAATAATAAATAAATAACTCTTTGACATCTTTTATTTGACACCACCCAATAAACTCACAGATCGACAAATTATCTCTTATAGAATAAACTGAAGTTTATGCCGCCTTAGGAAAAGCCGAGTTGCCTTTTAGCTAACCCCCCCCCCCCCCAAAAAAAAAAAAAAATTGGATTATAATGGCCAAATTAAAGTTTTTATTTTTCAAAAACTATATTTCTTGCTTACTCAGATTCTTGAGTTCAGTCTCGGGGTTCGTCGGGGTTCTTCCCTGCCAACAATTATTTCTCGTTTTTTTTTTGGATACGATCAATGAACGATGTAAAAACTGAACACCCATTAGTTTTTAATGAAAACCACGTATCTAAGTGTTTTAGAATTAATAATGCACGAAATAAAGAAATTCCCGTTTTAAAATAAGGAAGAAATCCCCCAAATAAAGAAAGTTTTAAAATTTCGATTTTGGCTAGAAAACCAGTGAAATAGATATCATATTAATTAGCTAGAACTTTTCGAATGTTTTTGTATCTTGGTCAACTGGAGTAAATTGACGTCTTCCCAGAATGCATAAAACATTTTAAAAAAAACATTATTTTTTCAGTGTTTGCTTCGCAAATTCTAAAAAGCATCGGAAGCTTCGAACCATAGAAAAGCTTCAATTTTTAGGCACCAATCCATTGCAATACTTGGACGCAGCAGTATTCAAAAAATTTGATTCGTCATTTGGTCTGGTTTAGTGTCCTCATAACTAAACAAAAAAACTTTAACAAAAAACAGAAAGTTCGATTTTAGTCTTCAAACTCAATTGTTTTGACCATAGCACTGGAATCAGAACTTTGGATTAAATAAAATAAAAGTTCGAGCTTGCTAAATAATCACAACTTCTAAAACTCTTAAGCAGATACAGATGTGAGAGAAATTAATTTTTGGGTTTTTTGGTATGGTTAAGCTATCTTGGCTTTAAGTCAGATTGCAATCAATTTTTGCCACAGTAGACAATTTGCACAAATAAATGGCTAGATTTTGACAAAAAGTTTTTTTTTTCTAAACTTTAAAATGATTTCAACCGACGTACCCTGCAATACATTATAACGTTTTTTACTATTGTAATTTGTTTAACTTAATTAAAGATATAAAAACGTGCCTTACAGGAAGAGAGTTGTGTATCCTTGACATATAAAGTTTGTACATTGGAAAATTAATTGTCGCTGAAATTTGTTGCTAAAATGCATTTTAAATATCTAATTGGTTCTTTTATTTTTCCGAAAAAATTAAATCTCATATAACACTTTCTTCTAGCAAAAATTGTTTAAAAAGTAAAATAGTTTAAAAAGTTTTACAATTAATAATCTTCGTTCGGTCCTGTTTTTTTTCTAATAATTTAGCATAAAATTTTAATATACAGCAAGATTCCATTATGTGCGTCCCAAATTCTTTTACTTTTTCCGGAAAAGATAAATCTTATATTACATTTTCTTCTAGCAAAAATTGTTTAAAAATTGTTCAAGCTGATACCTCTGCAAAACTTTATGAAACACTTAATACAATATCCTTGGCATAAAAATCTTGCGCAAAAAAATTTTTGCAAATACCCGCTCTAATTAACTGGATTTTTTGCCTGAATTTTGAAGATCTTTTAAGATCATTGGGATAGTTGTTGAAGGGTACGTGCGTTGCGAATATTTTTAACCGCAAATATTTTTGACACCTTTTTTAATGTGGATATTTCTTATCCGATTACTTACAATTTAACTAAATTCGAAAGCAAATGTCTTCAATTTGAGGTCAAACGACCTGGGGATAATTATTCAACTCACGCTCAGTATTGCTTTCACATAAAAAATCTCAGCGTTT
>NC_134482.1:47333777-47546807 GCF_964194025.1 Convolutriloba macropyga
TCCCCCTTTCTGTTTCAGGTGACATAAACGTGCGGCACAACATCAGATCTTTATGCAGAATGGCAATTCTAGAAGACCAAACCGAATTTATAGAACTCTTTCTCGCACTTGACCTTGACCTCTGCAAACACGTGAACCCAGATGAACTTTACATTTTATACGGAGAAAGTGTCGTGAAAGAACCCTATCTCCAGAAGTTGTTCACGCGCAAGAAGAAATCGGACCAGTTTCACTTTGAACTTTCGTATGTTTACGAAGTTATATTTCGCAGTTCATGTGCCTACGAGCATTTCTCGGTTCAAGCGCTCGCGGCAAGTTGCAGTAGATCAAGTCACGGTAAATAATTGATTTTGAATAATAATTCAAAGACATTGAAAAGTTTTCTTTGAGGTTTAGTATTATGAAATCAGCACAATGTCATCGTTATCTTAATTACTTGAGATTATTGTTTCGGTTATTACCTTTTAAAAATGCGGTAGTTTTGTCAAAATTCGTCAATATGAACGTTCTCGTTGCTTCCTTTTGTCGGTTTTTTCATCGTTTTCATAATTTTTTTCCTTAGAAAATCGTTCTTTGTTTTTCTTGTTAAACAGTGTTGTTTTTGTTTATTTTTTTCTGATGTGTGAGAAAACACCATTGTCAACTTCAAGTGGTAGAGTGACGGTCAAATCGTGCAAAAGAACTCTTGCAAATTTTTTTAAACATATTTCAGCGTACAGAAGTTGGAGGACGTTTCAAATTTCTGTTCAATATTGCGATTATTTAAAATCAATATTGTAGCAACTCTATGTATTTTGCGCAATAATAGTTGACAACTAATGAAAGTTACTGACGCTATTTTTGGATTTTATAAAATGAGAGAAAACAAAATTAGAAAAACCTAAGAATGCATTGAATAATGTTTGCAGAAGTGATTGAAAATAACAAACAAAATGATATATTTTTCCAACAAATTTTTTTTGGTGCAGTTGGCAAAAATATACAGAAATGATTCAAATTTTTTAAGAAGCGCAGATATTGGGCAATTTTTTAAACAACAGAAACTTTTGACTTCAGATTTCGAAAAAATATTTTTTTACTTTGTTTTGTGAGCGGCAAGTAAGAAGTGAAAGCTTTTGAACCAAAAGGAATCAAAAGAATGGAGCTAAATGGGAGCAAAAATGCAAAATGTCTGCAAGATATCAATTTTTCCTTCAAAATTTATATCGAATTGGGCTACATAACAACTTATAATTCGGAATTTTGGGCCCCGACCTCGGCGTTATAATAATTCAGTACTGAATCAGAAAAATATGATTCTGATTTTTCTATGACCCGAGTTCTGATCATAGTACTTATCGGACATTTCATGGTAAAATTCGGAGTAGAAATCTGAACGTAATCTGAATATATTGAATTTCAATTCTTTAGATCCGCAGAAAGTTAGGAATTTGTTGCCAGTTTTCGAACTGAACAGCATGTAAAATTGTCAGTCGTCATCGGCGACATTTTTACCTGGTGGAGTTACAAATGGGTAGGGGGCAGAGAGTACATTTTGTTGTTTTTTCGTATTTTGTCAAATTTACTAAAAATCAGTGAGAATGCAAAAATCACCAACCAAATTTCCGTTTCTTTTGGCGCTAATTGCCGACACTACAATACCGACAATAGCACTGCGCACATCGAAGACTAATCCCCGAATGATCAAAGGACTACTACCCCTGATCAGAGGATTATAGTCAATTAAACTTGTCGCTAGTTTTGGCAAACTGTAAAATGCGAAACTAGCAACGTATATACCAAAATTTGAGCTTATCGCACTTTTTCGTGCTCGCTTACTTTTTTGATCTTAAAACACTCACGTACACATTTTAAAATGCCGAAAGTCTACAGTGCCAGAAGTCAAAATGCCAAAAGTCGCTACTTAGCCAGAAGTTGAATTCCGTTGACTTTCGTCATTTAAAAACGTGCGCGTTTGGTGTTTTAAGCATGGTTACGTGACTCTGCAGAAGTCACTTCGAAATTCTGACCTAATATCTCGAACCACTTCGCGGTTCTCAATAAACGCCAGAAGTTCTCAGTGACTTCAAGCAGAGTCACTTAACCATTACTTAATACATGTGTGTAAATTACATGCGTAAAACAGTGATTTGCGGAGTATATATACTCGAGCATGTGTTTTTTTGCAATGCAATGTAGATCAAATTGATGATTCATTCTACGACGTTTGTTTCAGATTCAGCGATTGAGTTATTCTGGTGGGCAGTTTTCAACAACCGACTTAACCTGTCCAAATTCCTGTGGAAGTTGAGTCAGGACCAGCTATCCCTGGCACTAATTGCAGTCGCACTTTGCAACTCCTGCAAAGATTTGATTCCTGCAAGCGAGACTGCAACATTGCAGCAGTTCACCAAAATGCAGGAGATTTATGAGCAGTTTGCAATTGACCTCCTAAATGAAGGTAATAAATAATAACCAATAATAATCAATTTGGTTTTAATTGAAGACAACTTTAAGAAACGCTAAATTCATAGTAAGCAATTAATAAACAGTGTAGTGATTTATCCTGCATTAACCATTACAACCCCCCCCCCCATTCCTTCCACAAACTATTCAACAGACCCACAAACACCATACCAATTCCCCTCAACAACCCAACCCCCCCCCCCTTCATCAAAGGCAACCACTATTTTGCAGACCAGGTATTTTGTTGAACATTTGAAAAAAAATTATGCCAAATTATGCCAAATTAAGAATTTGCTTAAGCGATGTTGCTCAAAAGAATCTTAAATCAAGAACATATCACTTTAATTGAAATTAGCGGTAAAAATTTCAATCATATGTCAATCTTCTTTTCTATATTTTTAGTTTGGGAGCTGAACGAACGTTTCACGAAAGAACTGATCGTCCACAAAACTTCGACTTTAATCGGAACCTCAATTTTCGAGATCGCTTTATACACTCAAGCGAAACAATTCATTTCACACGTTGCTGTTCAAATTTGCGTTGAAGACACTTGGAAATCAAGTTTGAAATATTCCTACGCAAAGTTACTCTTAGCTACTTTTGTACCATTTATTGCAAAATCGGACGTTTTGAAAGCCCAACTTGAACTAAAATCGTTCTGGGAAAAATCGACAAACACCAAAAAAACCGAAATTTATGAAAGTTTTGATATAGTATCAACTTTATCAAAAAGCAGTGCTGGAGTTTCGGAATGTAATGATATCGCTCAAAGTATTTTAGACCAAGAAAATTCAGCATTATTTGAAATTAGCGGTATAAATAGTTTTACGCCAGTTAATAACGATAATGACAAACTTATAAAGTCCCGAAGCAGTTTTGAACATTTTAGTTTATCCACAATTAAGTGCTTGTATATTTTCTATACGACCCCGGTTGTCAAATTTTTGCTGCATTTTGTATGTTTTATATTATTCGTCGGCGTTTATTCCATGTTTTTAACCCGTGATGTTAAAGATTGCCCTTGTTCGCCTTTCGAGCTGGGCATATTTTTATTCAATTCTTGTTACCTTCTTGAAGCCATCGTTCTGCTGTTCCAATTTAAAGGTAAGTTAATTACATTATTAACTACCCTTTTTTCTAAACCAAATTTCTAGTGCAATAGTTGCTTGCAACATGCTGGCCATGCACCTTGCAAGCTGCATGACTTAATTAAAAAATTATTTTGAAGCATATTGAGTTTTTTTGACATTTAAACTCTCTATTTAAAAATGCAATTTCGGCCTCATTGAGAAACTGAAAAGAGAGGTTGATTTGGTAATAGGCAGCATTTAAATAAACCTCGTTTGGTCGCGTGAAATAATTTTGCGATCTTGTTTAACATCAAAAATAGTGAGCTTTACTGAAATACGGCTACCCAAATGTCAGTCTCCTGTAATGATACGACAAACCAATTTTGATCTGAACTCATAAAGCCAGTTAGAATGTTGAGAGAAAACAACCTGATGTAAATTGTGCATAAGATAAGATTGATATAGATTGACAAGAAGCTCTTTTTGTTCAACGTGTACTTGGCTAGAGAAATAAAGCCTCGAGGAACAAGAAAGAACGAGAGACTGGGTTATAAAAGATGCCCAATTTCTATAGCTTTAGACAGAGTTTGTTTAATGGCTAGCATACTAGGATTGCAAGTAAGAGATGCTGGTTCGAATCCAGCACTGGTCCATTTTCACGGTAGTTGCGGCTGCTTAGAACCCTAACATGGTCTACACCTCGAATTGGTTCAGGATTGAGAGATTGAATTTTGTAAATTGTACACAAGAGGGTGTCCTGTCAAACGGAAGGCGATCAAAAATATCGAATTTTTAATCAATATGATTGGCTGAGAAATTTTCAGGATTGAAACATTATGAGCTTTCTCGCCCTCGGATTTGGTAGCCCTCAACGTCCCGCGGGACATGCTATGATTCTATCACAACCGAACACAGGAATAACACGCAGATAAAGTATATTCTTATTTCTTATTGGCTTGGCGTGATTTTCAGGAATGATTGAGTTAACTGGCACAGCATATATTAGATAAAGCAAGTCTTAGCCCATCAGAAAGTCTATATCTCTGGAAGTTTATATATCTTACTCCCTCTTTGAAAGTGTACATTTTGCTATGTCTGCTATTTCATTTTCACTAACGTCGCTTAAGAGAAGGTTGATTTAGTTTGACAAAGTGCTCTACTTGTTCCGAAATAAACTTAATTGGGGAGCTGAAGACTTGAAGAAAAACAAAAAGAGAGCGCAAAATTTGGTCTTTCAACAGATGATTAAGATAGACGTCTTTGAAACCAGTTGTTGTAATAGTTAACAAGTAAAAGCCTCATGTTCGAATCGAGAAATTTTTCATTTTCACAGCAGTTTTTTGCTTAGATTCCATAACACGAACTAAAAAAACCCAAGTCTTCTATTTCGTTTGCCCGATTTCCCATTTCTTAGTAATCATATTGAGATCACATATGATACATCACATATCATAGACCATATCTTAGAATGATCTTAATAAGATTTCCATTTTTTTTATATACGGCTTTGTATGATTTTTAAGAAATCATAAACGATCGTAGTATTAAAACAAAGAACCATAAACAATGCCGTTCGGTTAAACGTCGATTAAGCACATATGACTTTTCAGTGAGTACTAAGAAATCATTAATGGTCTTAGTATGATATTTAAGAAATCATATATAATCTTAGTATGTTTGCTATGAAATTGTCAATGATCTTAGTATGATTTTTAAGATATATGATGAATGTTGGTGTTCTTATAAATAAGTAGTAAAAATTTTGATTGGTTTGTAGCTGATTTCTATTGGTTTAACTTTAAATCTTTTTCTGGCCAAAATCTTAATATAGGTAGTAATTAGAGGCCGCCCACACGTTAACATTATCTATACAGCACATTGGTAACAATTCTGACGTGGTATAACATTTTTATTAAGGAGTAAAAAATGACACTGCAAAAATTGTTTTAGGAAGGTTTCAATCCGTTTTAGGGACCTTCAATAGCAGAAAAACCTTAGTACAAAGGTTTCTCTTGGAGCTTTTAAAAGGTTATAAAATAGCTTTTCTACACAATTTGACCTCTGATAACAATATTAATGGTGACTTTTGTTTAAGATTCAGTTTTATATTATTTTTTGATTCGATTAGTTTTTGGCTTCAGAAATGTTATATTTTGCTTTTTTCTCTTTTATGTGGCCTTGATTTTTTTTTAAATCTTAGTATGGATGTCAAGATTCCATAAGACCATATATGACTTAGTGTGATTACTAAGATGCTTTTTGTTAATAAGGGCGTCGTCTGGTCGTTGGTTCACTTATGGCTTAAAGTGTGGTAGGACTTGTTGGTTTGATAACTTGTCATATAAGTCTTGTCATATAAGACTTGTCATATAAGTCTTTGTATTATTACTAAGAATCATATATGACTGCTCTCTGAGTGCTAAGAAACAATTATGGTGAGCAACACGGGTGGCTTCAAATCAATTGATAGCATAAATTGCCTGACACTGCTTGAATTCACAGAGAATTTTTGTCTGTATCGAGAACCCGTAGCGATTCGAGCTCATGAACTAGAATTGCAAGTCCTTCTTGTTAATCAGTTTTCTCAAAGGCATTTATCATCTCAATTTGATGTTTGTATGTGCAATGAACTAATCGGACTCTTGATTTCAACCAATTCTATACCTCTACGGTGAATTTGTGATAACATGATGGAACATCACAAATTGACATATCGATAAATTGAAAAAAAAACAAGGAAGTTAAATGAAAATAACAGATTTCCTCCTTTTCTCAATTTTCATCGAAATGTAATACTGCTCTCTTAGCCAAACCTTATCTCAACAATTTTGCTTCTGCAGAGTTGATTAGAATAACTCCTTTGCCACTAAACTCCAAAAACTACCTTATTTACAGTCACAGATTTTCGCAGAATTGTATTCAATTGGCCAATAATATGATTTCGTCGACAAGTTATGCAAATGCTATAACATAACTTTAAGAGTTTTGATTAAAAACAAAAGAAATTGTGGATTAGCGGGGTCGGAACCTTATGTGCGATGTGCGATCGCACATTACCGAGCCTTCTTGTTAAAAATAACAACGAAAACCACCGAATCTTAGGCGGTAAACTATGCTGACAAACTATAGTAATAATTTGAAGCAAATTGAACATTTTTAGCCGCAAAAAGCCGAATGCGTTTTAAAAGAAGATAGAAAAGAAACATGAGGCCGTTAACTTTTGCTGCAATTCAGCTGGCAGTTTTGTTTCAAATAATGTTTGCTTAAGAAGTCAGTTTAAGAAATTTTTAGGAGGTGAGTATGTTTATGAAACTTAAGCAGTTTCCATTTGCTCACATAATGTTTAGACAAGTCTGGAAAGAGGTTGTAAGTAATTTCGCTAATTATATTCTAACGTTTGTGAAAACAGCCTTCACCCGCAAGAAGAATATTGCTGCAGCTATGATCTAATTAGAAAGAGATTTTGCTTGCTTGATTACTTGAAAATGAATCGTACAATTTTAATGACGTTTTGCTCTAATTTTTAGTTTAGAACACCAAAAATATAATACTCTTCAGGTTACATCTAAACAAAGAGTTTTTTTTATCAACTTTCATTTTTATTTTTACACTTTTTCTGAATTCTGTCATAACAATATTTTCATGACTCAAGTGAAGTTGTAAAAAATTACTACATGTAATATGACTAGAAATTGGAATGAAGCTCTGGTACCCGAAGCACCAATTTTAAATGATTATCTATGTTTGCAATATACGGGAAAGAAAAGATTGAAGTTTCGTTTTTAGGTACAAAATTTGGGCAAAAAAAATTAGCCCCCATATATATTTTATTTTTTCCCGGTAAAAAATTGCAGAACTCAAATCAAGATCCGATGCTCATCCTCAATATTTTTGTGAAATATTTGAAAAATTTTCAGATTGTTGAAGGCAGTTCTTTGAATTGTTTGATCCAGTGTTTGATAAAAGATTACTGTTGTTCACGACAAATTTGGACTGTTCTGGCGCCAAAACAAGATCAAGTGTTATTTTGACCAACTCCATTTTTAACTCAGAAGAGAACTGAATACGCAGTTTTTTTTGGCCAATTTATTTTCTTCATTTTTGACAAAAAACAAATAAAAAATGATCTAAAATTGGGTTCCATCCTACAACTTTCAAATTTTGTACTCACTGGTCAACTATTTAAGTTAAAAATTAAAAAGTTATTATTTAAAAACTGTAGAAACAGTTACTCACACAATAATGTACTTACATACTAATTTAAAAATTGGTTGAATGATAAGAAATGATAAGTTTTAGATCTTAGTGGTTGACATGATGCTGTCGTTTCGTAGAAAAAACAGCCAATCAAGTTCTCCAACAAAATTTCGTTGCTGACAGAGAAAGGTTTCCCGAACAGATGCTACTTTCTTTTCCAGTGTTCTGATCAAAAGAAGTGTAGAAAAATGAGATTTATAATTCGTACCCTTGTATTATTTTGACTAGTATTTTAAGAGATCTTAATATTGATGATTACACTTCTAGACACCTGAAAATGTTTGTTGTTCGTATTTAAAAGCATCTAACAGATTATAAAATTTACGGCCGTTTTTGGAAGAGAATTTAAATTTCTGCTGAGCTTACTGTTGGCCATTAAATTGCACAATATTAGTTTAAAGATTTTTCATATAATAATTGGATAGAATTGACATAAAAATTTTTACAAATCCGGCCCCGCATGCACGTGCTACTTTTACATAGTTGGCACTATGCATTAATTTTTGCTGCAAGTTTTTAGTTGCTTCTGGAGGGAAAACAATAGTTATGAATTTTGTGGTTGCATTTACTAAAATAATAATTCCAAACAACCACAGAAACTTTTCAAAAGAGTTAGAAGTACAAAAAAGCTGAAAAACATATGGTTTATCATCGTGCAATACTTCTTCTAAATTTATAAAAAATCTCGCAAGATATTGTTTTATTTTCAACTAAAGTGTAAAGTGCTCATTGGTTAAAACATTGAAAAAAGGTGAAATTATTTTGTTGGCAAATGCAAAAAATGGCAGCAAAGCATTACTAATTTAAATCGCTGTATTGGCTGTATGGAACCAATTTTTGCAAAAATTGTTCTCAAAATTGATGATTGATTTTCAGTTAAGTTTAAAAATATGAAAAGAAAAGAAAAATTTATTAAAACTAATTAAGAATCAGATAGAAATTTGATGAAAGAAGCAAAATTTTGTAAGCACGTTCTTATAGACAATTAAAGCTCAATTTTTTGGTCCTGAGTTATTCTGAAAGGCTCACGTTTTTCGCGTTTTAACATTACAATACAATCAAGTTGTTGGTTTCCGTCTGCAAATTTTTTGGCAAGGCTTTTTTGATTCCATGATTAACTGCACAGAAAAAAAAGACCCCAGAGTTCATGCGTTGTAACATCGCAAAGTGCATTTTGCTTATTAATCTAAATAGATATAATTAAAATAAATTAAATGAGGTTTAAAATTTTTTTCTTCGAAAACGTTTCTGCTTTCGTTTCAGGCCCGTTTTCGGTGAAACTTCGCTACTGGCTCAGATGTGAATGGAGCTACATACAAGCTGTTTCATCTCTCTGCGGATGTTTCGCTTTCTCTCTCAAAATTATGTGTTTCAGGGCTAGTAGTCAACCTCACTGTTTATTATTTTTGCATTATTTTTTTTTTAATATAAGGGTATTATTTACATTTAATTATCAAACTCAGATTCAACTTTCGAAAACAAACTATGACGTCATTTTAAGCTGAACTGTCCAGATTTTCTGCAAAATTTTTTTTTTCGCAAAAATGTTAGACAAGTTTGAGAGACCAACCAAATTGAAATTAAAATTTCGCTCAAGATGAGCTTGGCATAGCTTGACAAGCAGCTGTACTTGTTCAATAGTAAATTTAGCTAGAGAGATGAGGAATTGGGCAACAAGAAAAAACTCCAAATTGGGTTATATGAGACGCCCAAGTTCGAATATTAGGACCCAGCTGGTGCAAGTAAGATATGATGGTTTGCAAGTAAGATTCTTGCAAGTAAGATATTTGTTACCAATGCTAATATGTTATTAGAGGTTACTATCCCCAATACTGATTACGTTGATCTGTATGTTTATGCTAATACGTGGGCTGATGTTTACATTGCAAAAAGTGTTTGAATGAATGGAAACTTTTCAACGAAAGAGTGTTTGTACCTTTACGCTGCTTCCCCCCCCCCCCCCACCACCACCACCACCACCACCACCACCACCAACAAAGCATAAAGTTACTTCTTAGGAAGTATAATGCCAACATTCTCTGGAATTCTTTATGATTTTTTTTTCAAATTTAAAATTTTTTTTTCAGAACCCTTCCTTAGCTCTGGGCTACGGTCCAGCCTTCTACGCAGTCAGTGGGTTCCTAGCCTGGATGAGGCTGATATCCTTCTACAGGTGCAGTCGTAGACTGGGTCCCCTGTGGATTCTGTTACGTAATATGATGAGAGAGGCTCTTGGGTTCATGCTCATATTCACCACTATCAGTGTGGCTGCTGGGATATTTATTCAGGTAGGTTACCCAGGTCGGGGTTCTCTTTCACTATTACTTATGGACATACAAAAAAGTTAGTTGATTTTAACCATTTGCAATGTGCTAAATTTTATTTTGCGAACACAATCAAAACGCGCCAACTAGAAAACACTGGCGCAAAGACGAGGAATTGTTATGAGGCAGCCAACACCGAATTAAAATTGATTCTCGTTCAGTTTTACTTGCGGACAGACCACATAAATCTAGTTGAGATGTGCTAAAATTTATTCTCGAACAAAGCGAAAACGCATCAACCAGAAAATGCCAAAAAGGGAGAAAAATTTATGAGGTAATAGTTATGAGGTAGCGAATAACGGATTAAAAAAGAGCAAGCACTAATCTGATCATACGAGAATTTGAACGCAGCCATGAAACCACCAGCAATTTCAAGAAATTTCTAAACATTTTACGTCTGATAATACTTCTTTATCTTCTGGAACGGTCTGATGATGACTGAAATGATTTTAAGCGAGACATCGACCTGAATAGTTTGAACGGATTGCTGCTACAAATTTTAAAGGATATCATATACCCCAGTGTCGATTCAGCAATGCAGATATTACTGGTCGAAACAGGCCTCTTAATTTGGTTCAAATTCTCCCTTATTTTAGACCAGTTCATTTCATTTACAGAAACGTGAGCTACACTTGCACTAATCCGTCAATGTTGTTCACAAAGAGTTTCTAGAGCGGTTCCCTGGACAAAACTGGCAATGCAAAATGGCCTACACTAACAGTTTTTTGCCACTGGATTTTACAAAGCACGAAGGAACAATTTTACGTTCTTTAATTCCATAATTTTTTCTAACTCACTTATTTGTTTAATTGATTATTAAAGGCACAAATATCCCCTCTCGGATAATTGAGATTAATTTATATAATCAGGGGCGATTAACTCTGATTTACGCAAATCACAAAATCTAATTACTCAAATCGTCAAATCTAATTACCTTTGCCTTTCACACTAATCAGTCAGCGTATTCATCAAAACGCGTTTGTGGATAGGACTGTCTTAATCCTATCAAAATGTTTCAATCCAAGCCAATATGGCGAACATAAGTGTTTTCCATAGAGTTAATGTATTAAGAATTCGTATAAAATCCACTTGCACAAATCGGTTAAGTATGCCCGATTTGGGAGTCTCTACTGACCACTAATGAACCTGATGAATCAGTGTTGTAAGATTTTATCCAATAGTTCAAACCTTACAAGATCATAAAAGAGAGACAATATCTTATATTTTATACAAATTTGGTTGAAAATTTTGGTTTATAGTTTTGGAAGTTGGTTAAATGTCAATTAACAAGCAAGCACTGCTATATAGCTGTGATCTAATGTAACCGTTTCTTGAGGTTGTTCTGAATTTGTTATTTTTAGTTTCGAATAAGTACTTTTAAATTAAAGTTTTTGGAAGGTATATTTTACTATTCAAAATATGATAATATTGAAAAATTTGCAATTTGATAATGTAAGTCCTTATGCGTTTTACCAGTTATTTTTCTCGGTAGATGTATCTCCAAAACTATCAAATATATTGAACCGTTTTTTTTTCTTTTTGGCATTTTAAAGCTCCGCTGTTTGAACATTTTTTTAAATTCTTTCAAATTTGCATAGCTTTATGCATAGCTTTCTTCCGCTTCAAAACTATCCTACTTAAACTTTTTTTGCTCAAATCTTTGTGTTGTTTTCTTCGATAACATCATCAAAATAATGTAACGAAAATTATCCAAAGCCATATCTGGAATTTTCATTGGCATTTTTTTGTTGTTTTCTGTTAATGATGTTTACAATCTAATCGCGGTTTAACTTCTGATCTGGTTTTAGAGCCTCATGGACACTTACGGCTACTCTGACCCCTACAGTGGGGAGATCCAATGGCTATGGCTTCGACCCTTCTTCATGTTCACTGGGGAAAACTTCCTAAGGAGCATCAGTTCACAATCCATGGATAACCAGTTCATCACATTCTATTCCCTTGTTTACGTTGTTTACTTCCTACTTGGCAATGCTCTCATGCTTAATCTGCTAGTCGCCATCTTCAGTGAAATATTCCAGAAAGTTATTGCACGGTGAGTTTTAATTTTTTGGGGGGGAGGAAGGGTGGAGGGGAGAGGGGGAGGGGGGAGGAAGGGGGAGGGGGGGGGGGGGGGGGGGGGAGGGTTTGGTTGAGAGGGGAGGTTAGATCAGGGCAATTTAGAAAACCCAATTTATAGAATCCAATTTGTAGAACCCAATTGAAATACCCCAATTGAAAGAAGAACCCCGTTAAAAAAACCCAAGTTAAAAAACTAATCAAAAAGCCCAATTTAAGGAACCCAAATTGTTCTTGCTGCCAGATGACATTTTAAACGTCAAAATAAGCCACATTTCTAAAAAACCATTCTAAAAATAGCACTTTTAGCTTATAATTATAATCAATATTTTGTCACTGTTTTCCGCAAAACAATTTAATTTCACCTGAAACTTGCTTTTAAAATTTGGCCTAAGGTTTGTCTTTCAAACTCGCTATTGGTCAAAAAGTTTTCTGGTCAAAAATTAAGTGAAGTTTTCGGCTTTCGTGCTCAAGTTTGTTGAACTTTTAAGCACAAATTATTCTCTTATTTCAATTTCAATGAAAGTATGAATTAATACTAAATTTTCTGTTTCAGTTCCGACGTTGAATTCAAAAACGAATTTCTAATGTTGACTAGAGAATATACTTCCAAAACTACAATTCCAGTTCCGTTTCTCTTCTTCGAGCTTCTTTTCAAACTAATTAGACTTCTTTCGACCAAAATTTTATGTACCGAAACTTGTGAGCAGATCAGACGTGAACTAAGTCACAACGAACTTCGTCGGCTAAATGAGCGCAAGGTTATCGGATACTTCGAAACTCAATGCGCTAATAGAGTGCTAGCTAATATGGAGTCTAATCTCGACGTGAGTGAAACAGTCGGCTACGCGCTCAAAAGTATCGATGAGCAACAGGGTCGATTAGCCGACATGAACATTTTGTTTCAAGAGGTCGAAAGGCAGGTTATGGATCGATTTTGCAAAGAACGGAAGAAAAAATATGCACGTTTATAACTTTGTAAATTTAGTAATTTTATTCAAAATTCTGCGTGCTATATAGAACTAATTCGAACATTTTATTGACTTTTATTAATTGTGAAATTATTTGAATTAAAATATTCAGTTCAGATTTTGTTCAATCTATCAATTCAATGATCCCTAATGCTTTGCAACGCGTCAAAAAAAGTTACCACTGAAGAAAAAAGAGTAACAAATAATATATTGCTTATGCGATTCTGCGATCGTACTCGTGTAAGCAATATCATATTGGCTTTTTGATTCGTCTGTATTGCTATTTTCTGAAAAACAAAAATTTGATTATTACTTAGAACAAAAGACAAAATATGAACGAGCGTGAGGTGCGTGTCCCAAGTCAGCTCTGAGCAGACCGACTTGGATCCGGCACCAGGGGTATGTCAGACAATCTTGGCTGAATTGTCTGCAAAAAACGCAAGTCTATTCATAAAACTCTGCAAGATCTGATCAGAGCTGTAACGAACAGGGCACCACCTGCGGTCTAGAAAGTTTGATCAGGACAAAATTCAGAGTATGCACGGTCAGTAGTAAGTAAATACTGTCTCAAGAGAGGGGGGGGGGTTATCCTACGATACTTAAACATCGGATTTATCCTAGACGGAAAGGGATTAAGGGGAAGGCCGCCTTGAAAATCATTTTTCCGTCATGACAACCCTAGCGACGGTTGATTTGAAAGCTATTCACGAAATTGACAAGGAATTGAAAAAGGATTATTCTTAATACGGTGAAAGGTTTCTTCATTTTTTGGCAACATGTCAGTACTTGGATTCTGACCTTGATTTGGATATTGCTTTGAAAATGAGACCCAAATGGTGGACTGATATTGACAATTCGTTGGACAAGTATTTCAAGTCTTACAAAATTTTGAGGTTGCATGCTATACTTCACGACGCTTCAGGTTTTGTCTTTGAAAATAGTGAAAAAGGTTTGGCTATTCGTATGTCCTACCTTGTCCAGTGACAAACGAGTACCTTGCTCACGTGACAGGACTTGCCTTCTGTCTCTATGTAAAAAATTTTAAAAGCAATTTATTCAGTTTGCCGGAATGTTGAAATCACGACCAGTTGTTCTCAATTTTGAATGCTTTCGAGATAAAAAGTCTGGTTTTATTATCAAAGAACTAGCTGTTTCGACAGAAATTTATCGCGATACTGTGTCATTTTTTTCCCACAACTTCATTCAACACACTTTCTTTGAGTGCGAGACGATCATACAGTTGGGTGTCAAAATGTCTCCATGGTTTGAATTGGGAGAGTGGAGATTATACATATTGTTATTTGCAACAACTTTTTGATAGCATAGCACTTCGATTTCCCTTGGCAACTTTTTATGCGACGGGAACAGAAAAAACAGAAACTCTCCAGAAACGTCTCAAAAAGGACGTTATCAGTTTAAAGATTTTATAATGTCCAAAAATTGAAAACTTGAAACTTTTAACGAGACACCAATTTGTACTTTACATGTTTTAAGCTGTCCTAAGCGCCAAGAAAAAAAACACTGTGCAAGAAAAAAGCAACAATTTTTTACTTCTAGCTTACGAATGAATCGACGGTCCGACAAAGCAGCACCGTCTTTACTTCAAGTGAACTTGTCACAAGTTTAGTGGTTTACAGTTGTATAGCGGATGAAAATCAATTGACAGTTACATCTGTCAAAGAGGAAAAAGTTGACATTTGTGGCCAAACTGTACTGAGGAAACAGCCAATTGTCTGTACGGGAGCTGAAATAGAAGCCTACAAGATATATCTTTCGTGTTTGGAGTACTTTCAATCGTACCATGTCTTTGGAGATGAAAATGCGAAAGCTGAACCTAACCCTTTTACCTATGCCCAAGCTTGCAGTACCAAATCTGATTTCACTGACCGATAAGAGCCTTCCACCTGAAATAAGACAACGAATTGAAAAGAACAGCGTACAGTGAATTGTTTTCAGAGACAAAACTGACAGAGTGAATGCGAACTACACCATTACTTTTATCAATGATAACCAAAACTCACAATTCGTATCTTATGAAATTTATATGATGAAATAAACAAAGTTACCCCTTTTTTATATTTATTTTTAAATGAGCAAAGTAGAGGATCAGTTAGAGACGGGCGGGGCAATAACTGACTTAGTGTTTGATGATAATCACAATAAAAGACGATCATGGAGGTTTTGTAATTCAAGCATACCACAATCAGAAGTTGTTTTTTTCACAATTTTTCATTATACATTTTCTCATTATTGTTTCTCTAGTAAACCTGGTGTTTTTTTAGCTTGAATGTGAAGAGTCTACATTTTGGTTTTTTCTTCTTTCTTATACAGTTGGATATGGTCTTCCCAACACAAAATTATAAAAAAAAATCATTTCAACAACGGACCGGTTATTTATGGCCGTTTGCGGTCCGTCATGTTGTGGAAAAAACAGAGCTTATTTTCAGAATGTTACACGAAAACATTTTTTCCCGAAAGTTCCTCCCAATTTTTTATTTCTACCAACATGAACAACCCAAATTTAAGTCACTAGAGGCATAGAAGCAAAATTAAATAAACAGTTTGCCAAATTTTCAAGCTTCGATTTGATATCGGAGCTCGAAAACTGTCTGTTGGTGTTTGACGATCCATGCGATGAAATTTTCAATGACAAAGTATTTTTAAAATTAGATACAGCAAGACGCCACAAAAACATTAGTGTAATTTAAGTAAAACACAATTTATTTCAACAAAGTAAATTGCCACGAACTATTAATCTTAATAAAACAGAAATCATTTCATTTAAATCACCCCGTGACATTAAACAGATCGGTTTAATTTGTCAACAGCTGAATAACACAAAAAAGACAGCTACGAGCTAACAGCCAAACAACCCTTTGGTCATTTACTGATCGATTTGAATCAAAAAACATCGGACGTTCTATGTAACTGCTCCAATATTGTTCCACCAGGACTATCCGTTTTGTATCTTCCCCCAGCTAAAGCTGTTATAACCAATTTGAGCAATGAGAGAAAGACCTTTGTATGCTGCGGCGAATGTTAGAGACATTGGACATAAAATCAAAAGAACTAATCAAGTCGGCATCAACTAGTTTTGTTAACTTTCTATGCGAGTGTTTGCCTAATATTGTCAACGGTAACGTTTACGTCAAGAAAACAGTGATACAAGGCCATAAAATTTCATTTAAAGAACTTTTATCTAATCAAACAAATTTAAAAAATAAAAGGCCGATTTTTGCTAAAAACACGGTTCTTTTAAAAGGCATTGCTCTCTCGTGTTACCTTCATCCAAGGAAGTGATAATGCGTACTAAAGAATTTATTTTAATTCCCCAAGAAATTTTCATGTCAACACAACGGCAAAAAGTGAAATTTTCGAAAGTCCTGTCTACAAACAGAAAGCCACGCAGTTGTCTCTTCAAAGAAACATGTTACAAAAACCGCAAAAACGTGAAAAAGAGGATGGAGCAGTCCAGACAGAACCCAGAATAAATGTTCAAACAGATCATGATGAAAACGAGGAGCCCATGAGCGATGACAGTGAAATTGAACCTATTGTCAAAAAAGTACAACTTCAACGTTTCAGTCAATAATGAGAGAATTGGGAGTGATTGAGAAAAACAAGATAGGAGGAGCAGAAATCATTCGCAACAAGATATTAGAGTCTCCTACGGTATCTGTCGTACACAAATAGAATTATGCACTTGATCATGAGTCGTGAGTTACGATTATGTTTCTACTTTGCTAACTTGCGCGGCGGGTGCGCTTAGCACAGTTTATAAATGAATTCGCTTGACAAATACTTGTCTAGCTTACTTGACTAGTAAAGACGACTAGCGAAGAATAAGTTAATTCTGCAACAGTTCGCGAAGTGCAAAAAGTAAAAGAGTGATACTGACAGTAAAATGATATCTCAGAAATCACAACAAACATGAACAACAATTTCCCGATGCGGGCATTAGGATAACAGACTAGTGCATGAAATAACAATCAACTACACTTGACTTCTACACATGCCCTTCAGGATTAAGTACGCTAAAATAAAATAAGTACATCGTATAAAAAATTTACTGCACTAAATTAATTAATGTTGTATGACATTTCGCCCTCTTTAATGAGAATTAAAATTGCGTAGAATAAAATTTTAATAACAATATGGATAAAATTAATACTTATTCGCCGGTTAAATAGTTATCAACAATATATGTACTGGTTATCATAGCTAGTCATATATAATAATATATCGAGTTTTGGCTTTTTAAAGTTTTTACAAATCTTCCTCTTCAATTATGAGTTCATTTGACGGATTGTGATCCGCTGGTCGGATGCGAGGATCTGTCCTATGATAGGCGAGGTGAACTCAATTTCTATTGGTTCAACTCGCGATGCTGTGTCCACAATTGTTTCCACTATAGAAGGTTGTACTGACTCAACATCGCCTGCCCGTCGCTTTCTTCGAGTTTGAACAAAATTTGGGGGACAAGAGTTTGTTGACTCGCCAGATGAATCATCCTTATCGTAGCCATAATATTTTGGACTTTTCCTGGTCCTTTTTGTAGCTCTTGGCTGAACTTGTTGTAGGGTTGCTGCTGGAGCCGAAGTAAATGGGATGGCCAATTCTGATTGGTTGTTTGTTGGAGGAGGAGCAATTAACACTTCAGTAGTTGATTTGCTGTTCGGGAGCAGTTTCTTGAATAGCGGGTAATTCTTGCGGCGAGAAATTTTCTGGTATTTTGGGCACGCGTAAAAGCATCGCACGAGCAATATTTGACTTATTGGATGATACACCGCTCCCCGTTTCCCGTTTACGGTGTTTCATCTTACGGTCTCCTTTTTGAATACGGGTCGACTCTTTGATGTGGCTAAATATTTTAGCCTGTCTTGTTTTGTTGTGGATGCGTGGTCCTCAACGATTCAGGTGCTCCATGAATTTTGTCTTGCGTTCGTCACGGGTACCCAATTTTGCAATATCGCTATTGCGAACTGTTACCTCTACTTTTCCGGGCTCGCGTATTACTGAGGTATTTTGGTCCGTTTTTTGAACGACAAATCCTGGGGCCAATACCTCGTAAAGCCCGTCAAGATTCTTTTGGGACCGTTTGTGAGGATGCTTCTTTGAGCGATGTTGATCTGCACGGCATGTTCTTTTAGTGGAATTGCTCGATGTGCTTTAGTAGTGAGGAGAAATTGAGACTCGTTATCAGCAGCGAGTCGTTCACGCGTGGTGGCATCTCTTGTAGCCTTGCACATGTTACGCTCTATTTCATCATCACTGCGATCATTTCCCCAGTGCTCTTCAGGCAACAATTTGTTAGGCGTGACCGTTTCTTAATCTAAATAATGATTCAAAATTTTTTCATAAATTAAATCAGATAATATTGGTTTTGTAGTTATATTGCTAAGCGGTGTATTTGCTTTGCGCCCAAAATGTGATTCGAATGGCGAAAGCTTAGTTGTCTTATGTTTGCAAATGCGGAGCTGGTATATAATTGATTTTAATGCTGCTTTAATGGTTGTGATATCTCTGACTGTAGAGATATAATTTTGTGTCACTAATCCACTTAGATTTAGTTGAATGGGTTCGAGGTGCGAATACAACCTTTTATTGAATTAGTGGATTACCACTTTTAGAATTAGTAGCAATCGTGTTGCGAATGCAGATTAAATTACTGAGAGTGGATTTCCTTCTCAAATCCAATATGACTTCGATTGATGCAAAACAGACTAGATTGAATGCAACTTAATTCAGTAACAAGATTCAAGAGAATGAATAATAATCAAAAGTGGGCGGTGTGAACAATATGAAATATTGACTTTTTAGTCGGCGGTAAAATACTAGAACAATGAAATGATGACTTTTAGTCTGACAAGGACAAGAATAAATAATTTAGTACAACTTAATGAATATGAACTAAATTAAGGTACAACCGTACCACATATCCTGGGTTGAGCAAAATTTGAAACTGCACAGTGAAAAATTTATGATTATATTAACATATGTACTGGTTAGTATAAATAGTAAAGATTATGAGCATCAACAGACAAGTGGGTGATGAACATTGAAAAAGTGGCTCGAATGTTGAAATAAATTAGAACAATGTAAACGGTTAATCATTTCCCGTAAAATGTATGCGTGCAAGTTAAACTAAATCACATTCGCGATGCGAATCCAGTTAAAGTAAAACATCAAAGATATGGCTATATTAGCAACATCAAAATTTAACAAAGAATATCCAACACTAACACAAATTTAAGGTGAACATGGAACATAAAATGAGTGGAAAAGTAATACTATTCCACGTGTAACTCAACAATTACAAGATTGAAATTTGAACAATTGAACAATAATAATGAAGTTTAATTAGTTTTAAGTTAAATTTGATTTTCAGCATCAAAGACGCTCATACTTATCTCCCGTGCATAATCGTCATAATCATACTCCACGGGTGACTATGTTCTCACTGGAGGGGGTGCAGGGGGGCTCACCACCTGCAATTCAAAATCCGTATCAGGAACGGGAGGCTGTGATGCTTCTTCTTGTATAATCGTTTCTATTACTGGATTTGCGGGTCGTTGTTTTTCAGATGCGGGTGCAGCTGCATCGTCACTCAGGGAGCATACCGAACTTTCGAATCCGTAATAGTCAGGCGCGCGGCGATTACGTTTATTATGTGAGGTTGATGGAGAGGCAACTGAAGATGTCGCAGAAGAGGCAGCAACTGATGATGAGTTAGAGGTGTTCAGTGTCGTGGATGCAGTTCGGAAACGTTTGCCTCCTGTTTGTGGTTTTCGGGGTTTTCTAGACGCCATCGCTTTCGAAATGTTGCTGTTTGCAGACGAGACTCCCGATGCTGCATCAGACTGATTATGGCGATGACGGATCTTAATTTCTCCGCGAAATTTTTTCTTCAGCTCTTTTGTGTGTTGCGCAATCTTTTCCTCGGTCGTTTTTTCATACGGCAAAGGTCGACGTTTTGCATACTCCCATAAATCAGTATTACGTTCGGCACGAGTGCCAAACTTAGCAATATCGCTATTGCGTACACTGACTTCTGATACTCCTGGCTCCTTGATGACTGTAGTTGTGTTGGAAGTAAGGACCACTGTACTGCCGGGGGCCAGAGTTTCCCAGAGTCCGCGAAGATCTCGTTTCGAGCGTTTCGTTACCTTCCGGGCCAACTTTAGGTCAAGTGATTGCTCAGTCCGCGGTATTGGGTTGTTCAATTTTGGGTGCAGAATGAAGCGGGAGACAGACTTGTTGTGATCGCCATTGTAGCGACGACCCGCGTCTACCTGAGCCCTCTGCATGGCTTCGTCAATCAAAATGTCGCTTCGATCGCCCGTGACCCATCCATTTTCGTCTAAGCAGTCCTCAACCGGGACAGTATCAGCGTCTAAATAGTGGTGAAGAAATTTCTCATATGACAGATTAGATGATTTAGGTGTTGTACTTATATTACTTAGTGGTGTATTTGGCTTTCTACCAAAATGTGCTTGGAAAGGTGTTACGTTTGTTGTCTTTTGTTTACAGATACGTAATTGATATACAATTGACTTATTGCTTCTTTGATTGTAAATGTATTATTTCTAGTGTCTAATTTCATGCAGCCTAAGCGTCTTTTAATAGTTTGTATCAAACGCTCCACTAATCCTATAGCTCTATGATCATTTGCTGGGGCAGTGATAATGTTAATATTATTTTGTTTACAAAAGTTTTTAACTTTATAACCTATTAAACAACGTGCTTGATCTAATCTGATGTTTCGAGGGACACCGTGAATTTGAATGTAATCATCAAGAAATTTAATAACTTTAGGTCCATTAGCTTTATCAACTACTTCTACAGAAGGATATTTAGAAAAACGATCAACACTTGCAAGAAAATAGATATCTTGATCTTTTTCATTGGTTATGGGACCTTCAAAGTCAATTTGTATTTCTTCATTGGGTTCTGTACATGGCAATAAAGGTTTCCATTTAGACGCCGGAATAACAGGTTTAAGATTCTTACCAATATCAGTGCAAGGCTTGCACGTGGCCGCTTTATTCAAAATTTCTCGATGCATATACGGCCAGAACGCGTATTGCCCGAGCGTTATCATGCCCCAACTTCCTGGGTGCGTTAAGTGGAGGCTTTCCAAGACCGCGTCTTGAATTGAGTGTGGAATCGCAACGCGTTCGTCCACACAAACACATCCCGAGCGAACATGCAAATCCCTCCAATATGAGAAGAGGTAAGGATTCACTTCCTTACACCTTTGGGGGTCGTTTTGAAGAACGCAGTCGTGTACTTCTTTCAGAACAGCGTCCTTACTAGTGAGGACTGCTAAGAATCCCTTTGTGAAAAGTTGTGTCAGATTATTTTCAAAGACCTCTTCTTTTGATAATTCTAAGTTGGGGGAAGTTTGTCCGTCGTTTGATGAGCGGGTGGTATTGGAATTGGGGGTAGATTGGAATGTGACCCGGCTGTTGGTAGGGGGAGTTTGCGGATTAGATGCAGAGCTGCTCATTTTGTGATTACTGATTGAAAGGATATGTGATGTATTTGAGGGGCAATTGAATTGAGACTGGATTTGAACTGGTTTTGTATGGCTGGTAGAGAGAGAGTGGAATTGTGCTGCGTTTGCAGAATTTTCAAGAAGCAACTGAGTTGTATTTCGATTAATGGCAGAAAGCAATTGAGAATTGTTTGTTAAGCGAGGATGCGAGGCACGTGTGGAATTTGTGAGAGGAACGCTGTTAAAGTGCTGTGATTGACAAGTTTGTGGTGTGGTATTTACATATATTGCTGCAATCGCGTCACGAATGCGGGTAATTGTTGCTACCGCAAATTCCACGTCATATTTGTTTGTAACTTTTGCTTTTTGATTTGGTTGGCGAGAAATATAATCTACTAGCCCCATTTTTGCACCGGGTATATGTTCAATGTTAAAATCAAAAGGTAAAAGACGATCAATCCAGCGTTTTAATCTACTATTATAAGATTTGTTTGATCTATGTTCTTTCATAATGGATAGTAATGCTCGATGATCTGTGATAATTGTGAAAGATTTGCCAAATAAATAATATTTAAAATATTCTACACACCACACCACACCTAATAATTCGAGTTCATTAATACTATAGCGTTCCTCATTAGAGTTGAGGAAACGAGACGCGAATGCAACTGTGTGCCATCCTGAAGGCGAACGTTGTTCTAATGCTGCTCCCAAACCCGCTCTTGAAGCGTCGCATTTGATCCGCGTTTCCAAGTGAGGATTATAGTGTGTATTTTCTGTGGTGTTTGCAACTTTATCTTTAATTGCTTGGAAATGTGTATCATGATCAGTGTTCCAAATGAATTTTGTGTTCTTTTTTAATAAAGGACGAAGGCGATGACACAGTTGAGACAAATTAGGAATAAACTTTCCGAGGTAATGGACAGAACCTAAGAAGGATCTAAGTTGTTTTAAATTTTTAGGTGCTGGTAGTGAAGCGATTGCCGCTGTTTTTGACTCAAGTGGAGCTATTCTTGATTGACTAAACATATGACCCAACCATTCTATTTCGGTCTTTGCAAAATGACATTTAGGTAAGTTAATTCGTAAGTTATCCTCGTCTAATTTCTTTAAACATTTATAGACAAGTTTTAAATGGTCATCCTTAGAGCCACGACTAGCTACTATAATATCATCCAAAAAACAATAAGTAATTTGAAGTCCGACTAATGTATAATCCATTACTTTTTGGAAAGCTGCTGGCATATCAGTTAAACCGTAAAAGCCCGTAATAAAACGGTATGTTCCAGTTTTCTCACCGCTAATGATATTAAAGTTACAATGTTGAGCCGTTTCCGGATCTAATTTAAGTTGACTGTATGCGTACTTCAAATCCAGTGTTGAATAGTACGCTGTTTCATGTGATGCGGATGTATTTAAATTTTGTTGAATTGTGTCAATCAAATTATCAATATTTGGCATTTGGTATTTATTTTTATGAATAGATTTATTTAAGATTTTGGAATCTAAAGCTAATTTAACTGTATTATCTCTTTTAACAACTGTTTAATTTTATGATGTGTTTTTCATCAAGTAGTTTTTTAAGTTCTATATTAACAAGTGGTTGCAAATTAATTGGAACTCGTCGTCTTTTTTGATGTGTAGGTGTAAATTTATTATGGAATGTCGACTTTACTGAATGTTTTAAAGATTTACCGACACGGGTGATGAGGTCTGGAAAATCAAAAGAGATCTGCCTCTTGATTGGACATTGATTTTGATCAATATTAGCAACTTGTTTCAATTGTAAAACAGAAAGGCCTAGCTTTGGGAATAGGTCTCGTCCAA
The DNA here is from genome assembly GCF_964194025.1 of Convolutriloba macropyga. Lineage (NCBI taxonomy): Eukaryota > Metazoa > Xenacoelomorpha > Acoela > Convolutidae > Convolutriloba > Convolutriloba macropyga. The sequence goes on from NC_134482.1 coordinate 47,357,245, forward strand.
TGATGGGTCGGTGACCATCTTCCACGACAGTGATATCAATGCCCGTGGCTATCCAGTCATTATTACACTTTATTGATGTGTTGATTACACCTACAATCTTGATTATATCATTTGAAAAGGTTTTCAAATCATGTATTTCGGGTGACTCCACCCAATAGCTTTCGTTGCAATCTGACATTACCGTGTCCGCTAGACTTTTGTTGACAATAGTGCATACGCTGCCCGAATCCACCAATGCTTTTGTGTTTGTATTTGCAACACAAATGTCGAAATTTACAGGTTCTACCTCACGTGTGTCGTTTTTGATGGAAATCGCAGCTACACAGTTATCGTTATAGTCATCGTAATCAGAATCATAATTAGCATCGTAAATACTTTTCTGTTGTAGGAGTTTGCTGATGCTGTTAACTTGCTCTGCCGCCGTTGTTGAAGTACCTACTGTAGCCGCCTCAGAAACCGAGTCATCTACATACTTTACTCTAGGTTTCGGTTTACTAGGTTGTTTTGGTTTGCGACAAACTTTTGCAGAGTGATTAGCGATTCCACAATTTTTACACGATTTTCCACGGGCAGGACAATTTCGTCTGTGAGAGGGGTTCCAGCCAGAGCCACAATTTGGGCAAATCGTAGGTTTGACAAATTGATTTGTCGGTGCTCGGGTTCTATTCCACGATCCTTGGACGCTATTTATTGGTTGACTTGAAATTTCATTTGTAGTGTTGGGAATGGAAGTTCCTGATATTTTCAATTGGTTTTGTATTCCCATTTCAATGTTCATTGCCACCTCAAGAGCTTTTTTAGCCGTCCGTGTCTCTTTGAGTAGTTCCCGTTGAATTTCACCATCTTGCATATTAGCAATAAAGACATCTCGGATGATCGATTCTTCGTGACTACCCAAATCGCAGTTTAGAGACAACTCTCTAAGACACCCGTAGAACTTTTCCACTGGTTCTCCTTTCATTTGTTTCCGAGTGAGAAACGTGTATCGATCGAATGTGATATTTCTTTGTTTCGTGAATACACCATCAAGGCAATCCCAAAGGATTTTTGTTGTCACTCTATCTATTTGGATAGTCGGTTCTTGTGAACCGAAAATTCGTCTCCCTTCTATTCCCAAGCTGAGATATATTAGAGAGACTGCTTTACTATCACAGTACTTCCAAGGTTTTTCTCCACATAGTATGCCAACCAGTTCTATTTTTCGACATCTATTGAGCCACGATTTTTTAAGTTGTTCGTTTCTAGTACGACGGTCTCGTTCACTTTGGGCTGTGCTATTTTCGACATCAGCTTCGTAAATGGGTTCAGGGGGTAGAGTGACTTTGTCCGGAGGATCTTCAAGGAGAGTGTCAATTGATATTCCTTCTTTAGCCATGATAGCTAGTTTTAACATAATCTTCCATCTCTCCCATCGTAATGGAGGTTCGAGTGTTGGTTTGTCCCAAAAGGGTTCGATTCCCAAGAGTGCACGTTCTTTAGTTGCTGACTGCGCCATGTGATATCTCTGACTGTAGAGATATAATTTTTTGTCACTAATCCACTTAGATTTAGTTGAATGGATTCGAGGTGCGAATCCAACCTTTTATTGAATTAGTGGATTACCACTTTTAGAATTAGTAGCAATCGTGTTGCGAATGCAGATTAAATTACTGAGAGTGGATTTCCTTCTCAAATCCAATATGACTTCGATTGATGCAAAACAGACTAGACTGAATGCAACTTAATTCAGTAACAAGATTCAAGAGAATGAATAATAATCAAAAGTGGGCGATGTGAACAATATGAAATATTGACTTTTTAGTCGGCAGTAAAATACTAGGACAATGAGATGATGACTTTTAGTCTGACAAGGACAAGAATAAATAATTTAGTACAACTTATTGCTTATGAACTAAATTAAGGTACAACCGTACCACAATGGTGAACGAATTTAATTCTTTGTTTGCCTCTTTTATACATGCTAAGCGTTGTTTTATTGTACTAATAACTCTTTCTACTAAGCCTATTGTGCGATGGTCATTTGCCGGGGCTGGTATTAAAGTAATATTGTTTTTCGTACAGAAGTTTTTTACTTGATTACCTATAAAGCAACGAGCCTGATCTATTCTTAAAGAACGGGGAACTCCATGAGTATGTATATAATTGTCCAAAAGTTTTATTACATTCGATGCATTCGCGTTTTCAAAAATTTCTGCAGCAGGGTATTTCGAAAATCTATCAATACATGTTAAAATATAAATTTAATGTTCTACATGGTGTATGTGCTTTGAATTGCTTTGCAGGAAAAACAGATTTTATATTTTTACCGATGGCAGTGCAAGATTTGCACTCTATGGTTTTGACCAGCAGGTTGCGATTTATGTATGACCACCAGCAATGCTGGGCCATACATACCATTCCCCAGCTGCCTGGGTGACTTGCGTGCGGGTCCTCGATTAGAGCTTCTTTGAGGGCGTTCGGGATGGCCACCTTCTCATCCTTACATACGCACCAGCTACTGACATGAAGATCACGCCAATAGCTGTAGAGAGACGGGTTGAGGGCTTTGAGTTGTTCCTTATCTGACCTGATGATGCAATCCCGAAACTCTTTTAGATCAGCGTCCTCGCTTGTCAGGGAAGCAATCAGCCCTTTGTTAAATACTCTGCCCATCACTTTGTCAAATGAAATCACCTGGGGACTATCCGTGAGTGGGGTGCTGAGGTTGGAATGCGAGGAGGATCGGCGCGGCGTGTTGGTTGTTGGGTTGTCGGTGAAAGATACGCGAAGCGAAGCTCTATTTGCTCGAGTTGAGGCTGATTTTCTTTTCATAGATGATGCTTGCTGACTCATTTTGGATGAGGTTTTAGTTTTTTAAATTAAGTTAATTGACAAGGAGGAAGACAACTGAATTTCAGGTTGAATTTGGGCAAAAAGCGACTTTTTATTGTTTGTCAATTGAACAAGTGAATTATTTAAAATATGTGAGTTGGGAATACTAAATAAGGTAAGAACTTGAGACTTATTCGTGATTGACAAGTGAGAGTGACTTATTTTAGTAAATTGAGGCTGATTTTGGTAAGCGAGTGACGCCTTTCCTGTATTTGAGTTTATTTGAGACTCAATTTCTAGTGGTATAATTACAATAGGTAGACTATGCGACGCGAATTGAGATCTATTTTGGTAATTGTTAACATGCATTGGAAAAGAGGCATTTGAATTATGTGATATGTTCTGTTGATTACTTAATAGGGTATTATGCCCTGCGGGTGTTAATTTGTTATGAGTGAATCATACTTGGGCTGCGAAATCAGGATTAGAATTAGTGTATTTGGGAGTGTTTACTTTTGGAGTATGACATGATTGTGCAAATACTAATTGATTTTGAGTTAAATGCACTCGCTTAGCATGTGCACTAGTAAAATTCATACAATTAGTGTGTCAGAAATCTGGAATACAATTTTGATCAGAGAGTGATTTAATATTTTGCGTTAAGCCTACGCGCGAGGCGTGTTCACTATGCTGATTTTTGTTTTTAAAAGAGTACAAAGCTGAATGGTATTTTCGCGTAGCAAGTACCGAATTATAATTTGTTAAGCGTAAGCGCTTAGCGGGATCACTATCAAAATTAAAGGTTCGATTTAAGAATGGTTTCAAGCTATGATTTTGCGGAGCGAGTGGCTTATTAACTTTTGTTTGGGATTTAGGTTTAGCATAATCTATATTCAATTCTTGTTCAGTATGTTTGGTGGAAATTTGTATTTCACATTCATTATCGTGATATAGTTTAGTAAGTTCATGAGCTGAAATGTTGTGTTTTTGTTGAAGTAATTTTGCATCAGAGTGTATGCTTGACAATGTTGCGACTAAAAATTCCTTGTCGTATTTAGAAATACTTTCTGCCGGTTGATATGGGTTACGTGATATATAATCAACAAGTCCCATCTTTTCGCCTGGCAAGTGTTCTATTTTAAACTGGTAAGGTAAAAGACGATCAACCCATCGTGGTAAACGACTATTATAACTTTTGTTTGATCTATGTTCTTTTAAAATTTAGAGAAGTGCTCGGTGATCGGTAATAATAGAAAATTTTTTACCATAAAGATAATTTTTAAAATATTCTATGGACCATACCACTCCGAGAAGTTCCAGTTCGTTAATACTATAACGTTCTTCATTACTGTTTAAAAATCTGGATGTAAAAGAGATTGGCTTCCAACCATCAACTGTTAGTTGTTCTAGTGCTGCTCCCAATCCGGAGCGAGAGGCATCACATTTAATTCGTGTTTCGAGTTGCGGGTTATAATGAATATTTTCTGTATGATTTGCTATGCGTGTTTTTATTGCATTGAAATGTGTAGTGTGATCGTCAGTCCAAATGTTTTTGGTTGATTTACGAAGGAGGGGTCTTGAGGGACGGCAGAGTTGAGCTAAACTGGGAATAAATTTACTAACATAATGGACAGAGCCTAAGAACGAACGTAATTTTTTAAGTGTATTAGGTGGCTGTAGTGACAGAATAGACGATGTTTTAGTTTCAATTGGCGATGTCCCAGATTGAGTAATATTAGTTCCTAACCAGGAGATTTCTTGCTTCGCAAAATGACATTTAGGGAGATTAATTCGGAGGTTATCTGCATCCAGTTTCTTAAGACAATCTAATACAAGTTGAAAATGATCCTCTTCAGAACCTTTACTCACAATTAATATGTCATCCAAGAAACAAAATTGATTTTTGAGACCGATTAACGTGTAATCCTCTGCCTTCTGGAACTCAGCAGGCAAGTCAGTGAGGCCATAAAATCCTGTTTTAAAACGATACGTACCTGTCATATATCAAATTACAATTTTGAAATTACAGTGTTTAGCAGTTTCGGGGTGAAGATTCAATTGACTGTACGCGTACTTAAGGTCTATAGTAAAAAAGTATATTTTATCTGCTTGTTCTGTTTTATAGTCTGTTATTGTTTGTGATATGGAATCCCTAAGTGTTTAAATATTCGGCATCTGATACTTATTTTTGTGTATAGATTTATAAATAACTTTGGAATCCAATGCTAACTTTATTGTTTGATCTCGTTTGACTGTAATTACTATAGGTGAAATAAAATATTGATCAGAACAGTTATTCAGTTTTTCTATGTGTCCTTCTTCAAGAAATTTTTTAATTTCACTATTGACTTTTCTTGTAGATTGATGGGTACTCTTCTATTCTTTTGATGTTTTAGTTGAAAATTTTTATGAATATTAGATTTAGCAAAATGGATTTTTGACCGACCAAAACGTGAAATGAGTTGTGGAAATTGCTTTGCAATGCAAGTTTTGAATGGACATTGAGGTGTGATTGCGTTGACCATGCTACCCTCATTTGAGTTTGGGGTTTGAGTAACCGAGATTCCGAGAACGTCAAACAAATCTCTACCAATTAGTGGTTTTAGTCCGTCGCGAACCACTACAAATTCAGCTTCTTCGATTCGCCACCCGTTGCTCGCTATTGGTGTTTATATCATACCCATAACATTTATGGGTTCATTTGCGAATGTTTTGAGTTCCCGAGGGGGTGCTGTCATCAACCATTGGGCAAGAGGGGAATTGTCCACTATTTCCGCAGCAAGAGACTTGGTCAAGATACTACACCCACTGTCAATGAGTAGTCCTACTTGGGTATTTCCAATTTGTAACGTAGTATTCTTTGGTTCGATTTGTATAGAGTTACTTGCAATGCTGGCAACCATGCTATCATCTGAGCTATCGCAGTCAGATTCGCATTGAGGGTTATAGTCCATATTTTGGATTGCGTTCACCGTCTGATCAGTTGGGGTGACTTCAACAGAGTTAACATTCGAGCGAGTAGGCTTATTTGATGAGGACTTCGGTTTTCGGCGCACTCGTGAAAAATGATTTTGTAAACCACAGTTATTGCAGGTCTTGCCCCTTGCAATACACTTGTCCTTGTGGCTTGCTGACCAAGTTAAACCACAATTTATGCATAGCTGATTTGATGTTCGAGTGAAGCTGGAAGCAGTTGGCCGTTGACTTGGTTGTCGAAAGGATCTTTGAAAAGTTACCGCGTTAAAATGCGATTCGGGTTGCGATTTTGTGATTTTGCAGTTGGTTTCTTTGTCCTAGTTCCATATTTATGGCCAAACGCAGATCTTGAGCTGGTTCAACAGTTTCTCGTAGTTACTCCCTCTGAATTTTTGGGTCTTGCATGTTTGCAATAAACAAGTCTCTAATCAATGTGTCCTCTTGGTTTCCGAGTTCACAATTCTCGGATAATTACTTCATTTTGCCGAAGAAGTGCTCGATAGACTCTCCTTTCGACTGTTTGGTAGTGAGAAGCATATACCTATCAAAGGTAATTTTTCGTTGGTGGATAAATCTGGCTTCCATGATGCTCCAAAATTCTGCTGTTGTTAAGATTTCCATATTGAGATTCGGATTCCTGCTACAAACAATTCGTCTTCTCTCGGTGCCCAAACTGAGATATAGCATTGACACAGTCTTTCCTTCTGCCTGTACCCACGGTTTGTCCCCAAAAATGATTCCTATCGCCATTTGTTTATGGCAGCGATTTTCCCAATTCATTTTCAGTTGTGCGTTCCTTGCTAGTCTTTCCCTCTACGATTGTGCCGACAATCCTGTTATGGTATTCTCATAGATAGGTTCAAGTGGTAGATGTACTGTTTCGGGTTTCGGTTCCAGTATAGTGTCTAGAGCAATATTTTCCTTCGCAAGGAGAGCCATTTTAGCCTGCATCTGCCACTTCTCTCACTCCAGTTGGGGATCAGCGCTAAGTTTTTCCCAAAAGGCTCAATGCCAAGTGGGCTCCGCTTTTGCGTTGCTGGCTGCGCCATGTCGTACACAAATAAAATTATGCACTTGATCTTGAGTCATGAGTTACGATTATGTTTCTAATTTTCTAACTTGCGCTGCGGGTGCGCTTAGCACAGTTTATAAATGAATTTGCTTGACAAATATTTGTCTAGTTTACTTGACTAATAAGGATGCTTAGCGAAGAATAAGTTAATTCTGCAACTGCTCGCGAAGTGCAAAAACAAAAAGAGTGATACTGACAGTAAAATGATATCTCAGAAATCACAACAAACGTGAACAACAATTTCCCGATGCGGGAATTAGGATAACAGACTAGCGCATGAAATAACAATGAACTACGCTTGACTTCTACACATGCCCTTCAGGAATAAGTACACTAAAATAAAATAAGTACATCGTATAATAAATTTACTGCACTAAATTAATTGATGATGTATGACAGTATCCATTGAAGATCCAGGTGGTGTCTTTCATATTGATAACCAACCACTTGGCTTAAAAGCGTCAACTTTATTGTATAAAACACAGCAGTCAATAAAGAAATTGATATTCAAAAATGTTTTAGAGCGGTATTAGCTCTCGAACTTCCACCTCATTTTTTTTCGAATACCTATGCCAAACAGATCTTGGAAGCATTTCAAAGCACAGAAGTCGTTTTTGAACGCATCTGAAAGCAAAGAAGCCTACGAGGACAATCAGGAAGCGGTTATCAAGTTAGCAACTAAAGGAAAACAGGCACAATAAAAAAAGCGGCAGAAGACGAGACCAAACAGCAAAAATGTTCTGACTTCTTCTGTGAAAGAAACGTCGGACCAACTGTATTTGAAGAGACCTACATCGTTGGGAAACCCAACGCAATTGAAAAACCCACAGAAAATTATCATTTGGTAGAATTAAGACATACTTGGAAACCAAGCCATCTCTTACAAAATATCGCCCAATTCATTTACGATATCCTAGATTTAAAGCGATTGTAAAAGATATAAACAAAATTTGGTCCGTTGACTTGGCTTATGTGGACAAACTAGCAGAATACAACAGAAATATTTAATATTTATTGGTTGCGGTCGACTGTCTTTCCAGATACCTTCGTGTGGAACCCTTAAAAACAAATTGTGCAACTGACACTGCCTTGGCCTTTAAAAAAATGATAAAAAACAAGCAACCAGAAAAAGTGTGGGTTGATGATGGTACGGAGGTTCTTGGAGACTTAAAAATTTTATGCAACAAACGAGGAAATCATATATACAGCACTTTTATTTAAAGAAAGTCTGCATTCGCAGTGCGGAACATTCGATCACTGAAAAATATTATCTACAAGTACCTTGAAGAAAAATGGATTTACTCCTACATAGAAAAACTGGATCAATTTGTGAAAACAATTATTTCACGGGTCCACCGAATAACCAAACTTCATCAAAATAAAGTCACTAAAAAGGAGGTTCCACGACTTTGCTCTTTGAGTGCTCAAACAATCAAGTTTCAGAAAACCAAATTTTACGTTGGAGATTTTGTTAGAATTTTTCAAATGTAGAAAACCTACCAACCTTCAATCCAACAACGTATTCACTTATTGATGCAAGCGGTGAAACAATTGAAGGCAAATTTATCAAACAGAGTAAGAATTTGTTCGTGTAGAGAAAAATGAGTGAAAACCGTTTCACCGATGGTTTCACAGTGCATGTTTTTTTGTCTGCTTCAATGAAAATTTTTGACTCTAATACTCTCAATTCATTTAGAAACTTTTTCAATAATGAAATGACGAAATTCATCTTGATGAAATTAAACTTGCTGGTGATTGTCATGAAATTCAAATTGCTGGTGACTGTCAGTAGCTCTCAGTGGGATCTTTTTCCCCACAGAAATTGAGTATATTGTAAATGGAGACATGGTACTATATAGCTCAAAAGGGTACGAAGACAGGGCTACGAAGACAGAGCTACCACACAAGGGCTACTAAAGCCAATGTGATCTCTTGTCCGTAAAACGAGGAGAAATTATCTATCATGTTGAAAACTTATAAATCAGTGGTTGACATACTAACTACCATCAAACGAACTGTTGAACAACCAAATTTTTCATTCAGATCAATCAAAAAACCGGAAAGTTTGAAATTTTGATGGGAAAAAGGAAGGAATTACTTTTCGAAGTAGAGAATTTCCCAGCATTATCTTGTTTTGGGCATTCTAGATAGTAATGGAGTACATATAGGATACAAAATGAAAAAGGCAACATCAAACAAGCTAATGAAGATTGATGAAACCGCAGTATACTATGGAGAATTTCCCGCTGATCTCGGCCCAGGAAAGCACTTGATTTTCATATATACGAATATTATTGAGTACCAGTACGTTGGTGATACAAAAGCCCGCATGCTTCAAGTCATTGATTCAAAACAACGTCTGAAAAACGGTAGTGTCTGCGGGCTTGAATCAACTCATCGAATTGTTCTCTCCAATATATATTACAAAAACCTCCTAACAAACACCAAACAGTCAATATCAATTGAACTTCTTACAAAAACGGGAGAATTGGTTTCCTTTTCGGGAACCGGTAAAGTCTTTTTAACCCTGCAGTTCAAAAAAATTTTCCTCCTAGCATGAACTCTTATTACAATAATCAAGCAAAAATTTTACCACATTTCTGTAGCCAGTACAGGCAAAGAGGCCGCGGTTTTGGAGCCTTAGCTTCGGGAGTTGGGCGAGTCGCTTTAGCCCTAGCTCGACAATTCATTCTCCCTACTGCAAAACATTTTGGAAAAAAACTTTTAAGGCAAAGTGATCCAGAGTTGTTAGACGTCGTCAGCAGTAAAAAAAAAATCAGCCAAACAACACTCAAAAATACAATAAGCAACACTGTTAAAAAACAAACAGGGGATCAAGACTTCGCCAACAAAGAAAAATCATTAAGAGTCGCTCAAAAAAATCACAAAAAAAATAACCACACATAATTTGGTCATCTCAAAACAAAAAGTTCCAAAAAGAAGTTGGTCTGATTTCTTCTCTCAACATAAATATGATCTCTAAACTGTTACCAAACGATGCAACCCATAGCTCTTTGGATCTGTTTGAAAAACCGGCCCTCTTGGTGACTTTCGATGGAAGTTTTTGTCAAAATTGGTACCTGTGTATAGTCATGATGGACCCATGTTAGAGTTCGAGGTAACTGGTGACCGTAACAACTTCATAGATTTACAAAAAAATTTTTTCGAAATCAAATGCAAAATAGTTCAGTTTTCGGTAGCTGATCTTAAATCTGACAACACAGCACTGACACTGTCAGAACTGATGCTCTTTACTTTTTCAATAATGTCTTGCATTCACTTTTCTCTGACTGTACAGTGTCAGCCAGCGGATTGAAAATCTCTAACGCAAATGGAAATTATACATATAATAGTTTCATAGAAACTGAGTTCTCACATAACAAAGATGCAAAGAACACTTGGTTAGTATGTCAAGGCTATTCTTACGAAGACGATCTGCAATGAAAGCAGCAGAAATTGCTCGAAAAAAAATTCGGTCAGAGAGTCAGCAGAATGCTTTTTTTATGCTAAAGTAGCGGTAGAAATTTTCACATGTGATAAACATCTGCTGAGTGATGTAACACTTCGTATTGCATTCAAAAGATCTATTGATGATTTTTTTATCGTTTCCGGTGATGGTGCAAAGAATTACAAGGCGAATATTTTGAAGATAGTTTGTACATTTGCAAGACGACATTGATTGATGAGGTCGTGTCTGCCATTAGAAAATTCTTGCTTATTAGCCCTGCTGCCTATCTCTGCTTTGAAAGTTTGACAAAGACGTTTTTGGTTTCAACTGGTTGCCATAGTTGGAAGTGAGAGAATATTTTTGCACGAGAGCCATTCCGAAGATGAGCAATTCTTCTCAAAACAAACAAAGCTCTTTTGGGCAACAACATGCAAAAGCCATTTCATTTTCGAAAATTTGACTTGGAAGAGATATATATTTATCGCAACGGGTTACCAGTGGCTGACAGCCCAATATCTACAACTGATAACAAATGACTTCATTTTAAAAGAATATCAGATTTAGCCTATATTGGCAATGGACACGGAATATGCCTGTCAGACTATCTCAACCATTTTATAATGGTATTTGATCTGACTAGCACCCAAAAAGTTTCTCATAATTTTATACATTCGGAGCTAACAGATTTTCTATCGAGTTGAAGTCTTCGGCGGCCTTACGGACTAACATTGAAATTTTTATTGTTGAAGAAAAAGCTAGAACAATTTTTGTTGAAACTGCGCGACGAGTGTCAACAAATCGATTTCTAACAAACTGATGGACGAAGACGACATTAATTGTTTAATTCAGAAATGTCAAAAACCAAAGCACAAATTTCGAGGTTTGTTTGCAGCAGACAATTTTCCTTCAAAATTGACATCAAACAGTTTTTTAATAGTAAATGCGTCAAAATCTCAAAATCCTGGTACGCACTGGCTCCTCATATGTAAAAAGAACGACCATCTTCTGTTTGCTGATCCTGTGGCACGATCCTTATCTTCTTACAAAAATGTTTATCAACGACTTGCAAAAAATAATGTTTAGTTTCACGAATTACTTGAAAACGAACCAATTCAAGGTCAAAACTCAAAATTGTGCGGACTCTTTTGTACATTTATTGCTCATTTAATACTTGATAATAGACAAATTATAAATTGTAATGATTTTCAATTGATTCGCTTTGCTCTTCACATGATGCTCTAGCAAAACTAACTTTGTGAAATAATTTTTCTTAAATTCGAATTTTTTTCTTCATAAACAAGACGAACAAATAGTAAATCAGAATCAATGTTTGATTTTCTAAAACCACTCACAAATATATCCATAACCTTACAAAAAGCACCAGAATGAGGACTACTTAAAATTGTTTCTACTCTTTTCAAAGTTTCTACTCTTTTCTACTCTACTAAACTGATCAGTTTGAGTTTTTGAAGAAAAGGTAGAACACACAAAAAAGTGAATTGTTTTCTGTGGTACGAATGATGTCGATCTTGCCAATGTTTTTGAGATTCCGCTATTGATTGCTGATCTTTTGGCAGTTTTTTGCCGCTGTTGCCAAGGGAAGTCGCTTGCGTATATTAGCGGTATCAATTTTGTCTCCAGATCTGTTATTAAAGTCAACGCAAGCTGTAATTTTGAAAATGTATCTCCTATAAATTCCACACTCGTTGAAGTTGAAAATAAGTATCTGAAGGTAGTGAAGACACAGAGAACTACAAAAAAATGTATGGTTGGCTTTATGGTCTCAACATCGATTGCACTGTCAATCAGAACGTGAAAATGGTTAGTTGGTAACTGACAAAATTCAGACTCAAAATGAGGACATACAGCATAGTTATTCAAAGCTGTAAATTTTGGCTTTTCGTCAACAATCAAAAACTTGAACTGCTTTTGAAATTGTTTGAAGTAGTTGAGAGCGCTCGAACATTGCTTCCACCATCTTTACTACACTGATCAGGTTTCTGCTTCTTTGCTGGAGGAGGTTTTGATGGGGAATCTCGCGTTGCAGCTTCACGTATTTTTTCTGCTTTTTTGACTAAAAATCACAATCTCTTCTAAATTCAGTGTTCGAATTTCTCTGTTCAAACTCGTAATCTTCCGCCGCTTTCTTGAACAATTTTAGAAACACATATGTTCCGGTTCTTTTGAACGTTTTTAAAGTTGCCCTGACCAAACGTTTTTCACTTTGGGAAATGTCGAAATAGCAATCTCCAAACTGTGTGATTTTTGAAGAAGTAAAAAGCATGATAGGCATTATATTTTTTCACTTCCATTCAACATAATGTAAATTACTGTGAATTTAGGCGCGGCAAGTTGGGATCAAACCAGTGTCGTCATATTTTTTAATTGAATCCAAGTAATTGGCAAATACAATCTCAAGTACGCCCCACGTCGTCATTGAAACTGTTCTTTTTACTCTTCTATACGTATCTGAACTTAGAAAATAGTTAAATAAAACCATACCTCTACAAACCATTAGTTACGTGAATCTGCTCGCGAACAAAGATATTAAGTACATGTTTTTTGTATAGACACCAATAAATTTATCTACACAACACCACACTTCTGTGTGGGAGTGAGGTAAACACTGATAGTGTAGGGAATCTTGTATTTTAGATACAAGTTAATTTAGAACAGATGTGAACCTAGATAGTATATTATAGAGACCACACATAAATTACATACCAACCCATACAAAACGGATGTGACGCCAAATTCCTCTGAAGAAACCACAGTACGTCTAATTAAAACCGCAAAATATAAACAAAGAGTTATATATTATGAAAATAGGTGTGACTAAAGTCTATGCTCCAATCATATGTTTTGTCTGGGATAAGGCGAACCTTGTTTTAATTGAACACCTAATGCAAAGGAATTTTGTACTTGTGATCATTTCTTTCTTTTGCACTTATCTAAGAGTAAACTATTGAAACGATCTTCAAAACAAACTTCAGAACAATGTCTGTGAAAGTTCTGTCGGAGTCTGCTACTTCTTTTGAGAGAACTCTGGTTTACCAATAAGTGTTTGAAATGTTTGTCGTTCTGATACAGCAGAGAAGAAAAGACGATTTGAGGTACACTTAGCAGCATTTTTTAACACCGAAGCTGCTTTAGCGCTATTGCTGCCCTACTGGAAAACACGGAGCCGTCTGAATGCAGTATGGTTACTTCTGGAGGACGCTTACCACCAAAAACTATACCACAAATTTTTTTCAACTGAAGAAACTTTGTCGGAGGAAGTGAGACGTATCTTGTGCAGATACGACTGTGATTGTGTGCCGTTATTCGAGAATCAACTGGGCAAATATCAAGCCTACGAAACTTTGGGTGATATTTGATGGTGATCATCACCATCCTCGCCGGACAGTCAGCCACCAAGGGTTTCAGTCAGTGTTCCATCATTTCCTACTGTGGATCCAAACCCAACTGTTACTGCAACCCCAAGTCCATCACATTTGAGGATTTCCAGAGCAGGAACAAAATCTCTGACACTTTTGCAAGTACAAGTCATTTTGATGTCAGTATTTTATCTGGTTCAAACTTTCAGACACCACAACAGCAAACAAATTCAGACGACGTCAAGGCACCTGATTGCTTGAAAACTCCAGTATTGTATGCAGCACCAAAAAAACGAAGACAGGAAGACTCTCTAATGAACTTTTTCAACCTCTAACCACTTATTTAATATTGAATTATATTTCCTTTGCACTTTGGTGTTTTGTGTTACTGGATTTTGTAGATAGCTCGCTGATTGACACTTTTCTGTTAATCTTTTTACAAATTTCTCACCAATGGACATTTCCAAACATAATCACTTGTGTCACGTAAACAATATTGTTTAGTAAGAAAACTTGAGAGAAAATTTCCAAAATGTACCTGTTCAAATATTTTCTGAAGGTAATATATAACAGGAAGCAACCAAGCTTCTGATTGGTTGAGAGAAAAATTGTTGAGAAAGCTAGTAAATGTAAAATTAGGTTTAAACAAAAGCTTCAAAAAATGCATAAAATCTTGTTCCATTAAAAACTTCATTAAACAATTTGTTCTTGGTATGTTGATATTTAACCAGTGCTCCTGTTGGGTATACCTTTAGGTGTTAGTCAAAATAGTAAACCATCTTTTTTCAGTGAAAAAAACAAAATAAATGAAATTTTCATAAAAAATGAGTTTTTTTGTTTTATTGCCTAATAAAATCTTTTAGCCGGAGTGATAACTCAAAATTTGAACGCCATCACCGAGTGGTTGTTGTGGGCTATCGATTTGAACAAAAGAACCATATTTTATCTAAAAAAGTTGAAAAAAAAAAACGAAAAATACTTTCTTTGTTTTTCATGGTGACCTTTGATGCCCTAAGGGTCGGCCCCAACAGATAATTGGGATGAAACTGACTTATGAGCTTACACTATCAGACACTGCACTACAAAAAACTCATAACGCTCGTCAACATAAACTCAATCCTTCATGAGATAGTTACCATTTAATTAACAGCTAATTAGCACCTAATTAGTCTAAATAGTGAATAATGAAAAAACATCCCACTTTTTAGGATTTGTAATCCGTGATGCATGCTTGCCCTTTTTGATCATAAGTGTCGGGGCCAAAAAACGACTCCTTCAACGATTTTCAAAACATCAGAATATTAAAGTCTCATTAACATCTGGCATTAATTGGCAATTGCAGTACCTGAAACAATAATGATACACCAGGTTTTTTCTTTTAAAAAAGATCAATTTTTTGGGGGCTGGAGACAAAATTATCTCATAACAGCTGTCATCGAAAAATGCTTGCAACAATGGGCTTGTCTTTAGCTGTCATGTTATGACATTGATTGATCATGATTGTCAGAAAACCTAACTTTATTCCTGATAAAGAGGAGGAGGGATTTTTTCTTGTTCAGTCCTACGTTTAAGTGTCCGGGTGCATTTTTTGTTATTAGGCCCAACATCATCAGGCGCACCTATCGTCTTCTACAGTGGAAAGACTACAAAAACCACTTTTTTGCAACATTTAGCGAAAAAATTGAATATTTCAATTGCTTTTAGTAGACCTATGAGCTGTTCAAACACCGTGACAAAAATAAAGCTGTGCATCATAACCATCTCAAGCATCTCTTGTACTTAAAAGTTAACAAAATGGACAAAAAAGCGATGTTTTTGGAGTATTTTTAGTAATTCTGAGGAAATCAAGTCAAACTTTTCTTTTTAGGTAAGCTACTGAAGTGTAAAACTGCAATTGTTTCCTCTTCTTTTATGTCCTTAGAGCATATTAGCTATCAAAATGAAGAAAAAAGATTAAAATTTTTGATTGAAAGGTCACTAAAAAATCATAAAAGTTTACTTTGACTTGACCTAAAGGTTCTTTAAACAAACCAAAATACTGCAATTGATATGCTTTGTCACATCACATATACCTAATAACTAAAAGGAACCACCCTTGGTTTAAGAAGATTTTATAAATTGTAACAAAAAATCAAAAATGTCAAACAAATTTTATCATGTCAGTGTGGTTCAGTGGGAAACGTAAAGTCAAGCGCTACTTTTAGTTCAACGCAACTTGATATCCTCATAGTAGTTGACTAAAGCAGAATAAAACAGTAAACGCACGCTCTTGTTATCCAATTGAACTCAAAAAAGTTTGAAAGTTTGAATTGCTGGTCTCTTATATAAGCTTCTTGTGGAATAGAAAGAAATTGGCCATTTGATGTTGACTTACATGTTTACGAAAGTTGTTTTTTATCTCTTCTAACTTTTGAATCTTGAATTTTTCAACTATGGTTTTCAATTGCAAATATTGTTCAGCAACTTTTGCTAAAAGGTGAAATCAATCTCGCCATGAGCATCGCTACCAACCCGCAGAAGTAGGTTTACCAGTCTATACCTGTTGTATTTGTCCGTTCACTTGTAGAAAACTTTCTGAACCGGAACAACACAGGAGGAGGACTTGTCATCAAAAACTTTCAAATTGTTGTCGGTCCAGCTAGATGGGCTTTAACGAGACCAAATTGTTTGCTCAGCATATGAGTTCTTTGCGTTCTTTACCTGTCTTTGGCGATCAATTCCAACCAACTGAATCACCGATTGAAACTGCCTTTAATGGTACCTTTCAGTGCAAACGTCTGCCGCCATCAACAACCCAAGCCAAAGCAGACCTTTCTGAGTTCATGCTCCAACATAAAACACAAATCGATTCGCTTATAGAACAAAATCTCTCACAAGGATCACAAAAATCTTAATTTAGTGTCCGTCTTCAACTCCGAAAACCGAGTCGAAACGAAGATCAAGATGATGAGCTCATTGAAATTTATGCAAATTCGCTCATAACACCCGTTTATAGTCAGGGACTTAGCAGCGAGACCTTCTGGACTATGGTCGAGAAGACGATGATAGTGCTCAAATGTTATTGGTTGGGTGCTTGAGAAAGTTATCAAAGTAATTGTAGAACTTGCCCGCTACCGACCTATAACCGGCTCGTCTTACATTGCATTACCTTCAAAAATACAAAATTGCCGCGGTTTACTTAATATTCGTAACCATGAGGACGCAAATTGCTTCCTTTACCGCTATATAGCTGCATATAATATGCACAACAATATTAGTTTAGATCGACCATGAAGGAACTACAACGCAGAAAAAACTTCACTCGAAACTTACAAGCAAGCCAACCTTCATCAACCAAATGGACACTTCGATATTCCCATGGGGCTAGAAAATCTCAATGAAGTTCTATTCACGTTTTTGGTTATGATGGTAGAGAATTATTTCAACTCAGAGTGTCAAAGTTTGTCTCAAAGTTCACAATGGATCTGTTGCTTTTATACGAAGCTGACTGTTACCATTATGTATTGATTACCAACCTGTTCAAAGTAGTCTGTCATTTCCGAGATACCAAATTCAGCTTTGCGTTTCATATTTGCCGGAATTGTTTCTGGTTGTGTGAAGAAAGCTTTGCAAAGCTTACCGAACATATGGAGACCTGCTGGGAAAATGCGCAGGCTGTTGTTCGATTACCCTTCCGGGAAAAAATTTTACATAAATTCAAAAAAGTGGCCGCTTCCTGGTTCGTTCTATTAGTCATTTACTTTGACTTCGAAAACTTCTTGTGTCCAGTAGCAGGATGCACGCCCCACGGGAACAACTCATACACCAGAGTTATTGAAAAACACTAGCCCTGTGGGGTTTCACTTTTGGTAACTGATCGCTACTCAACAAAACCCATCTTCTTCCACGTGGACAGCTCTGAAGATTGCATTACTAATTTTTTACACATGTTACACACACTAGCTATGGATATATAAAAGCGCAAACGAGCTTTTCCTTTCTTCAGAGGTGGTCGTAGCCAGTATCCGACAACTGCAGCTAGCAAATGTTGGATATGTAACGAGCCTTTTGAAGACAATGATGAAGAGTTATCATTTGATCTGGGTCACTGCCACTACAGCGGACAATTTCTCGGCTGGGCGCATGAAAAATGCAACCGAGCACGAAGGAACGTCAGTTTACCCCTGTGGTGGGTCATAATACACAAAAATATGATCTTCATCGCATTTGTTTAGCCCTGCAATCTTGCGAGCCAACAACCACTGTAAGTGTAATTCCGTCTACTGATGAAAAATACATTTCAATGAATTTTGGAGTACTCGTGGAGAACATAACCCTTGAATATGGAAAAGTGTTTAAAAAGTATGAAAATCTGAGGTTTCTTTATTCATTCAAAATGAAGAATGCGTTTCTCGAAAAGTTGGTTTACATATTGCCAGGAGATTGTTTTGGAATACTTGCTTCTGTCGTTTTTATCCTATGCTCAACAGAATTGAAGCTTCTCCAGCAAAAAGGATATCACCCTACTCATATGTTAGCGGTCAAGTAAAGTTCAGCAAAAAATTCTTACCGCCTCTTAATGAATGGCGTAACACTTTAGAAGGAAACGTGGTAACAATAAATCAAGGAAACTAGAACCACGCCAAGACGACGTGGAACACTCTGAATTGTCAAACTCTACAGGACTACCACTATGCATACCTGAAAACCGATTGCGCTCTTCTCGCATGTGTTTGTGAATTCCAAAGAGAGCTCAATTGCTCCACCTACAAACTCGATTGCATGCACTTTTACACATTGCCAAATATGGCTAAGGAAGTATCCTTGAAAATATGCAAGGCGGAGGTCGAATTGCTTACAGAACGCGAGCACTTCGATATGATAGAAGGAATAGTACGTGGGGGAGTATGTTCAGTCTACGATATGAGAAAGTAAACGGCAAATAAAAAATATTTACCAGATTATGACTCCTCACAACCCTCAACATTTGGCTTCTGCGTGGACGCCAATAACCTATACGGTGGCGTCATGCAGAACACAAAGCACCCTCAGTCAGACTTTACATTATTTTCTGATATTACACTGTTTAAGATACTAAACTGTCCTGATGATAACCCTGTCGGTTACTTCGTGGAAGTCAACTTACTTTATCTAGCAAGGCTACACGATTACCATCAAAACTTCCCCCTCGAATCATCGAAAAAAATTGTTGAGGATGACTGGCTCAGTGACTACCAAGTAAATTTGGGAGAGAGTAATAACTTACCCCCTCAAAAGTACCAAAACTCTTGCAGATTTTCTTCGACAAAGAACGCTATTTGCTGCATTATAAACTGATGAAAATGTATGTTAACTTGGGACTAATTAATGGGAAAGTGCATACTGTGTTACAGTCTACTCAAAACAATTGGTTAACACCCTATATAGTGGGAGAAGACAAGCCGCTCCGAATAAATTTGAGGAGAGTTTCTTTAAACTAATGAAGAACGCCTTTTATGGGAAAAATTGCGAATCAAAAGGTCGACGGATGAAAATCGAAATTACGAGAGACGCAAGACGAACAGTAACCATAGTAAGAAAATTTGAGTTTGATAAATTCAAAGTGTTTGGCGAGAACATGGCAGCTCTCTCATCCCACCCAAGAAGGATCTTCTGGGACCTACCGCCTGTAGTAGGGGCTACAAAACTTGATCTAGCGAAATACTACATGTATAGGTTTTACTATGGAACAATGCGATCTTCATTTGACTTTCGATTACTCTATAGTGATACCGATAGCTATACCGGATCAATTGTGAAGATCTCTACCGCGAACTGAATAAAAATTTTATTGATCAATTTGAATACTAAAATTACCCAAAAGATAACGAACTGTACAGCGAAGAAAATAAACAAGTCGTCTTAAAATTCAAAGACGAATTCGCTGGGGATTTCATAAAAGAGTTTATATGCCTGAAGCCAAAGCTGTACAGCATTACTTCCGCTAGTGAATATTTTACGTTTAATGATTCAAAAGAACTAACAAATTACCATCTAACCTTGTATAATTGTCATGATTTGAATGCTTTTTTCTCTACATAGGTAACCGAAAAATGTCCGCCAAAGGAATAATCTGAGCGGCCCAAAATTTGCTTCGACATGCAGACTACAATAATACACTTGTGACTGGTAGTATACTGCTCGCCGAAAACACAATGATTGTTTCGGAAAAACTTGTTCTACAAACGGTTTCAACGAATAAATTAAGTCTCTCTGCTTTTGACAATAAACGCCACATATTGAATGAGGGAATTAAAACACTACCATTCGGGCACTATAAAATTGATCACTGCCGAGTCGATGATTTTTCTGTGAAGATATTGATAGCGAAGATATTTTAGATTTTGATGCTACCACCAGCTCCAGCTCTTCCTCCCCAAACCCATTCATTAATTATTCGGTTAATGAGTGCAGTGAAAGTAGTACCGATTATGAAGAAGAACCAGCGTTTAAAGTTGCGCGCAGACAATAAACTTGTTGTACATAACTGCCTAAACTACGCCTTTTGAATTCCTGACCGTGTAAATTTTGAGATTATGAGTGCTAAAACACGTTTCCATAAATAGTTCACTTGCAGCTCTTATCGGAACGAAATTGAAGTTAGAACAAAGTTGGCTGTTTGACCGAAACTAAGTTTGCCGCCTTGGAAATAGTCACATCTGGTAGAGAATGAAAGTTAATCCCTTTCCGTCTAGGATAACCCCTTATTATCCCATGTTTAAGTATCGTAGGATAAACCCCCTCTCTTGAGACAGTATTTACATACTACTACGGTCTGATCAGG
The DNA here is from genome assembly GCF_964194025.1 of Convolutriloba macropyga. Taxonomy (NCBI): domain Eukaryota; kingdom Metazoa; phylum Xenacoelomorpha; order Acoela; family Convolutidae; genus Convolutriloba; species Convolutriloba macropyga. The sequence continues at coordinate 47,377,731 of NC_134482.1, forward strand.
GTACTACCTACTGTCTGGAGTGTCTGATCAGGGCCCCATCAACAGATTACGGTCTGATCACAGCATTCTAGAGCTTAGATCTTCCTTGAGTTTGGTCTGGATAAATTGAAGGGAGCCTTCCCCGGAGCCTCTACAGTCTAGTCGGAACTCGTACTCGTTTTGGAGTCGGGGCAGTCTGATCAGAACCAAGTGGTTCAGTCACTCAAAACAGCAACCCCCCCCCCCCCCCCCCCCCCGAAAACAACAAACGAAGTATAATTTAACTTTCCGTTGTGACTGTATTTTGAAAAACATTTAAAAGGATACCTTAAGGAATACTAGGCATGAAGAAATTTGTATTGACTATTTATTCTGAAAAAAGAAGCAGAATATTACCGGGCCGAGGATTTTGCCGAAAAATAGCGGGGAAAAGAGTGTAAAGAGTGTAAAATAATTTTTTTACACCGTTAGTGCTGTCCTTAATAAGGGTGGAATTCCATTTTAAAGTGTAATTTTACTGGTGTTATTAAAAAGAGTGGAATAAAGAGTGTAAAGAGTGTAAAAAAAGTGTAATTTTCTCAAAATTACACTCTTGCACCGGTGGACACCTCGGCCCGGGTGGTTCTAGTTTTCAATTCACGGGACGTTAGAGGATCAATGTCTGTTTATAGTAGAAACAAAATTGGTTAACTGTTTCTCAATGTTGAACATGAATAATCGAGCCTGATACAAAAGTTGGTTGTTTGCGATGGCTTAGCTGTTTTTTTTCAAGGTTTCACTAACGACTATTGAAATCTACCCATCCCTGTACAACTTTTCTTTAGTGTTTTCATCTTTTGCCGAACCTTTTGTCGGAATCCTGCCAACAACTTTTATTTCACTCTAAAAATCTCTCGTGTGAAATCACACAATTTTTTCTCGTGTGATGAAAAATCACATGATTTTTCGTGTGAAAAATGCGTCTCGTGTGATTTCACACGAGAACATTTTCCTCGTGTGATGAAAAATTACACGGTTTTTCATGTGAATGACTGTATGAGGAAATGAAGCAATTTTTATAGAAAATTCAGATTTTTCCTCTTCCTAATTTCCTTTAGAACAGATGGCTGATCTATCCATGATAATTTCATGCTACATTGGGGTCTTTTAAGTGATTAAAACCAAAGATAATACTTTAAATTGAAAAAGTTGGGTATAAAGTGCATTTTTTTCTTGGTTTTGTCATTTAAAAAGAGAATCTGGTGATTTCAATGTAGTATACGTGAAATCAATGGTGATTTCAATGGACTAAACACCCAACAAAAAGAACCAATTAAAAAGAGTTTAAAAATTCAATGGATAATGTGTTCAACGTAGATGTAGCGCACTCAAGAGTTATATGTTCAAAACGTGTCTTGAATAATGCAACCTCTGTGGGTCTTTTACTCATCCGAATTTCTTTTAGAACACAAGAATGTTCTGTCAATTGTATTCTCATGCTATTTCGGGCTTTTTTTAAGTGATTAAGATAGAACTTTAAAATGAAAAACTGGGGTAAAGTGGGCCACCTAAAACATCCTCTCACAAAAACTGTTTTTATCCTTAAGTATTGACTGTAGTTTGTTAGTCAAGCTGAATATTAGCAGTTAATGGCCTTTGAGTCTTATATTTATGAATAACTCTGACAGGAGCCACGACCTGAAGTTTTTATTTGATAAAGAGGAATCACTTCTTTCTGTTTTGACAATAGTATTTATTTTTGAGTTTCACAACCGGAAAAGCAAGGAAAAAGTTCTTCTAGCGTTTTGACTTGCTTCTCCTAAGTGAATACACACAAATGGCGAGATAATTTGAATAAAACCTTTTTTTGACAAGTTTTTGACTGATTTTTTACGGAGAACCTGCAAAAACATATTGAACTGCAACCCAGACTGAAAAACCGAAATAGCCACATCAGCAAATGTTGCTCTAAGATGACTTACAACGGCTAAGTCTATAGCTGTGATTCATAACGAGCTGCCATTCTTGATTTGGTCATCTTTTAACACATTTTCAAGGAATAGTTGTAGAGAAAACACAATGAATCGCAAAAAGTGGGGTAAAGTGGGCCACCTAAAAGATCCTCTCACAAAAACTGTTTTTATCCTTAAGATTGAGTGTAGTTTGTTAGTCAAGCTGAATATTAGCAGTTAATGGCCTTTGAGCCTTATATTTATAAATAACTCTGACAGGAGCCACGACCTGAAGTTTTTATTTGATAAAGAGGAATCACTTCTTTCTGTTTTGACAATAGTATTTATTTTTGAGTTTCACAACCAGAAAAGCAAGGAAAAAGTTCTTCTAGCGTTTTGACTTGCTTCTCCTAAGTGAATACACACAAATGGCGAGATAATTTGAATAAAACCTTTTTTTGACAAGTTTTTGACAGATTTTTTACGGAGAACCTGCAAAAACATATTGAACTACAACCCAGACTGAAAAACCGAAATAGCCACATCAGCAAATGTTGCTCTAAGATGACTTACAACGGCTAAGTCTATAGCTGTGATTCATATTGAGCTGCCATTCTTGATTTGGTCATCTTTTAACACATTTTCAAGGAATAGTTGTAGAGAAAACACAATGAATCGCAAAATGTGGGGTAAAGTGGGCCACCTAAAAGATCCTCTCACAAAAACTATTTTTATTCTTAAGATTGAGTGTAGTTTGTTAGTCAAGCTGAATATTAGCAGTTAATGGCCTTTGAGCCTTATATTTATGAAAAACTCTGACAGGAGCCACGACCTGAAGTTTTTATTTGATAAAGAGGAATCACTTCTTTCTGTTTTGACAATAGTATTTATTTTTGAGTTTCACAACCGGAAAAGCAAGAAAAAAGTTCTTCTAGCGTATTGACTTGCTTCTCCTAAGTGAATACACACAAATGGCGAGATAATTTGAATAAAACCTTTTTTTGACAAGTTTTTGACAGATTTTTTACGGAGAACCTGCAAAAACATATTGAACTACAACCCAGACTGAAAAGCCGAAATAGCCACATCAGCAAATGTTGCTCTAAGATGACTTACAACGGCTAAGTCTATAGCTGTGATTCATAACGAGCTGCCATTCTGGATTTGGTCAACTTTTAACACTTTTTCAAGGAATAGTTGTAGAGAAAACACAATGAATCGCAAAAAGTGGGGTAAAGTGGGCCACCTAAAACATCCTCTCACAAAAACTGTTTTTATCCTTAAAAATTGACTGTAGTTTGTTAGTCAAGCTGAATATTAGCAGTTAATGGCCTTTGAGTCTTATATTTATGAATAACTCTGACAGGAGCCACGACCTGAAGTTTTTATTTGATAAAGAGGAATCACTTCTTTCTGTTTTGACAATAGTATTTATTTTTGAGTTTCACAACCGGAAAAGCAAGAAAAAAGTTCTTCTAGCGTATTGACTTGCTTCTCCTAAGTGAATACACACAAATGGCGAGATAATTTGAATAAAACCTTTTTTTGACAAGTTTTTGACAGATTTTTTACGGAGAACCTGCAAAAACATATTGAACTACAACCCAGACTGAAAAGCCGAAATAGCCACATCAGCAAATGTTGCTCTAAGATGACTTACAACGGCTAAGTCTATAGCTGTGATTCATAACGAGCTGCCATTCTGGATTTGGTCAACTTTTAACACTTTTTCAAGGAATAGTTGTAGAGAAAACACAATGAATCGCAAAAAGTGGGGTAAAGTGGGCCACCTAAAAGATCCTCTCACAAAAACTGTTTTTATCCTTAAGTATTGACTGTAGTTTGTTAGTCAAGCTGAATATTAGCAGTTAATGGCCTTTGAGTCTTATATTTATGAATAACTCTGACAGGATTCACGACCTGAAGTTTTTATTTGATAAAGAGGAATCACTTCTTTCTGTTTTGACAATAGTATTTATTTTTGAGTTTCACAAACGGAAAAGCAAGGAAAAAGTTCTTCTAGCGTTTTGACTTGCTTCTCCTAAGTGAATACACACAAATGGCGAGATAATTTGAACAAAACCTGTTTTTGACAAGTTTTTGACAGATTTTTTACGGAGAACCTGCAAAAACATATTGAACTACAACCCAGACTGAAAAGCCGAAATAGCCACATCAGCAAATATTGCTCTAAGATGACTTACAACGGCTAAGTCTATAGCTGTGATTCATAACGAGCTGCAATTCTTGATTTGGTCATCTTTTAACACATTTTCAAGGAATAGTTGTAGAGAAAACACAATGAATCGCAAAAAGTGGGGTAAAGTGGGCCACCTAAAAGATCCTCTCACAAAAACTGTTTTTATCCTTAAGATTGAGTGTAGTTTGTTAGTCAACTTGAATATTAGCAGTTAATGGCCTTTGAGCCTTATATTTATGAATAACTCTGACAGGAGCCACGACCTGAAGTTTTTATTTGATAAAGAGGAATCGATTCTTTCTGTTTTGACAATAGTATTTATTTTTGAGTTTCACAACCGGAAAAGCAAGGAAAAAGTTCTTCTAGCGTATTGACTTGCTTCTCCTAAGTGAATACACACAAATGGCGAGATAATTTGAATAAAACCTTTTTTTGACAAGTTTTTGACAGATTTTTTACGGAGAACCTGCAAAAACATATTGAACTACAACCCAGACTGAAAAGCCGAAATAGCCACATCAGCAAATGTTGCTCTAAGATGACTTACAACGGCTAAGTCTATAGCTGTGATTCATAACGAGCTGCCATTCTTGATTTGGTCATCTTTTAACACATTTTCAAGGAATAATTGTAGAGAAAACACAATGAATCGCAAAAAGTGGGGTAAAGTGGGCCACCTAAAAGATCCTCTCACAAAAACTGTTTTTATCCTTAAGATTGACTGTAGTTTGTTAGTCAAGCTGAATATTAGCAGTTAATAGCCTTTGAGCCTTATATTTATGAATAACTCTGACAGGAGCCACGACCTGAAGTTTTTATTTGATAAAGAGGAATCACTTCTTTCTGTTTTGACAATAGTATTTATTTTTGAGTTTCACAACCGGAAAAGCAAGGAAAAAGTTCTTCTAGCGTTTTGACTTGCTTCTTCTAAGTGAATACACACAAATGGCGAGATAATTTGAATAAAACCTTTTTTTGACAAGTTTTTGACAGATTTTTTACGGAGAACCTGCAAAAACATATTGAACTACAACCCAGACTGAAAAGCCGAAATAGCCACATCAGCAAATGTTGCTCTAAGATGACTTACAACGGCTAAGTCTATAGCTGTGATTCATAACGAGCTGCCATTCTTGATTTGGTCATCTTTTAACACATTTTCAAGGAATAGTTGTAGAGAAAACACAATGAATCGCAAAAAGTGGGGTAAAGTGGGCCACCTAAAAGATCCTCTCACAAAAACTGTTTTTATCCTTAAGTATTGACTGTAGTTTGTTAGTCAAGCTGAATATTAGCAGTTAATGGCCTTTGAGTCTTATTTTTATGAATAACTCTGACAGGAGCCACGACCTGAAGTTTTTATTTGATAAAGAGGAATCACTTCTTTCTGTTTTGACAATAGTATTTATTTTTGAGTTTCACAACCGGAAAAGCAAGGAAAAAGTTCTTCTAGCGTTTTGACTTGCTTCTCCTAAGTGAATACACACAAATGGCGAGATAATTTGAATAAAACCTGTTTTTGACAAGTTTTTGACAGATTTTTTACGGAGAACCTGCAAAAACATATTGAACTACAACCCAGACTGAAAAGCCGAAATAGCCACATCAGCAAATATTGCTCTAAGATGACTTACAACGGCTAAGTCTATAGCTGTGATTCATAACGAGCTGCCATTCTGGATTTGGTCAACTTTTAACACTTTTTCAAGGAATAGTTGTAGAGAAAACACAATGAATCGCAAAAAGTGGGGTAAAGTGGGCCACCTAAAACATCCTCTCACAAAAACTGTTTTTATCCTTAAAAATTGACTGTAGTTTGTTAGTCAAGCTGAATATTAGCAGTTAATGGCCTTTGAGTCTTATATTTATGAATAACTCTGACAGGAGCCACGACCTGAAGTTTTTATTTGATAAAGAGGAATCACTTCTTTCTGTTTTGACAATAGTATTTATTTTTGAGTTTCACAACCGGAAAAGCAAGGAAAAAGTTCTTCTAGCGTTTTGACTTGCTTCTCCTAAGTGAATACACACAAATGGCGAGATAATTTGAATAAAACCTTTTTTTGACAAGTTTTTGACAGGTTTTTTACGGAGAACCTGCAAAAACATATTGAACTACAACCCAGACTGAAAAGCCGAAATAGCCACATCAGCAAATGTTGCTCTAAGATGACTTACAACGGCTAAGTCTATAGCTGTGATTCATAACGAGCTGCCATGCTTGATTTGGTCATCTTTTAACGCATTTTCAAGGAATAGTTGTAGAGAAAACACAATGAATCGAAAAAAGTGGGGTAAAGTGGGCCACCTAAAAGATCCTCTCACAAAAACTGTTTTTATCCTTAAGTATTGACTGTAGTTTGTTAGTCAAGCTGAATATTAGCAGTTAATGGCCTTTGAGCCTTATATTCATGAATAACTCTGACAGGAGCCACGACCTGAAGTTTTTATTTGATAAAGAGGAATCACTTCTTTCTGTTTTGACAATAGTATTTATTTTTGAGTTTCACAACCGGAAAAGCAAGGAAAAAGTTCTTCTAGCGTTTTGTATTGCTTCTCCTAAGTGAATACACACAAATGGCGAGATAATTTGAATAAAACCTTTTTTTGACAAGTTTTTGACAGATTTTTTACGGAGAACCTGCAAAAACATATTGAACTACAACCCAGACTGAAAAGCCGAAATAGCCACATCAGCAAATGTTGCTCTAAGATGACTTACAACGGCTAAGTCTATAGCTGTGATTCATAACGAGCTGCCATTCTTGATTTGGTCATCTTTTAACACATTTTCAAGGAATAGTTGTAGAGAAAACACAATGAATCGCAAAAAGTGGGGTAAAGTGGGCCACCTAAAAGATCCTCTCACAAAAACTGTTTTTATCCTTAAGATTGACTGTAGTTTGTTAGTCAAGCTGAATATTAGCAGTTAATGGCCTTTGAGCCTTATATTTATGAAAAACTCTGACAGGAGCCACGACCTGAAGTTTTTATTTGATAAAGAGGAATCACTTCTTTCTGTTTTGACAATAGTATTTATTTTTGAGTTTCACAACCGGAAAAGCAAGGAAAAAGTTCTTCTAGCGTTTTGACTTGCTTCTCCTAAGTGAATACACACAAATGGCGAGATAATTTGAATAAAACCTTTTTTTGACAAGTTTTTGACAGATTTTTTACGGAGAACCTGCAAAAACATATTGAACTACAACCCAGACTGAAAAGCCGAAATAGCCACATCAGCAAATGTTGCTCTAAGATGACTTACAACGGCTAAGTCTATAGCTTTGATTCATAACGAGCTGCCATTTTTGGTTTGATCATCTTTTAACACATTTTCAAGGAATAGTTGTAGAGAAAACACAATTAATCGCAAAGAGTGGGGTAAAGTGGGCCACCTAAAAGATCCTCTCACAAAAACTGTTTTTATCTTTATGTGTTGACTGTAGTTCGTCAGTCAAGCTAAATATTAGCAGTTAATGGCCTTTGAGACTTTTATTTATGAATAACTCTGACCGGAGCCAGGACCTGACGTTTTTATTTGATTAAGAGGAATCACTTCTTTCTGTTTTGACTATAGTAATTATTTTTGAGTTTCACAACCGGAAAAGCAAGGAAAAAGTTCTTCTAGCATTTTGACTTGCTTCTCCTAAGTCAATTCACACAAATGTACGGATAAAATGAATAAAATCTTTTCTTGACAAGTTTTTGACGGAATTTTTACGGAGAACCTGCTAAAACATATTGAACTACAATCCAGAATGAAAAGCCGAAAAATTCACCTCATCAATTGATGCTTTAAGACAACTTATAACGGTTTATTATTTAGTTCAAATCTATACTGAATTTCCACTGCTGTATCAGTCATCTCTTAACCCTTTTTCAAGGCATAGTTGTACAGCAAACACAATAAGTCACAGAAAGTTGGCCAATTAAAAAATCCTCTCTCAAAAACTATTTTTATCACTATGTGTTGACTGTAGGTTGTCAGGCAAGCTGATTATAAGCAGTCAATGGACTATTGTAGAATAGTTTTAGATCAGTTTCATAGTCAATCATCTAAAGTAGTTTTCGGACTCTTTTGAGCTGCTGACTTTTTTTTATCGAAAACACACAAAAGACACTGGCCTTTATGAGGAGGCTGATTTTTTCGCCTTTCGTGACAGAAATTTTCGGTGTCTAACAGTAGTCAGTGGAACAAATAGGTAGTGGAAAACGTCTTTGAAGTGCTTTTTGAAACCGTTTTGCATGTTTTTACCACAACTCTGACTTCAGTCAAACCAGTAAAATTTGGATAAGTTTCGGTTCTCTGCTGATTACTCAAACAATACTTTACGGATTTGAACGCTTATAGGCGCGTTTTGTTGCAATTAACCCAGTCGGGATTTCAATATGCAGTTGATAATCTGATTTGACCTTGCAAAAAAGTTATTAGAGCTCAAACTTGCAATTTTTTTGTATTTGAACAAGTTGTGATGCAAAGGTGACAGTTTCTTCAATGTACTGGTTTAACATCCATGCATATTGTGTTATTTGAATATGTTTGAAGGCCATGAACCTATTTGAATATGCGTCCAGAAACTCTCGGCAAATGATGTTTCAAGCCATTTTGCGCGTTTTCATCAAGAACTCGGGCTTTGCTTATAGCGAAAAAATGGGGTTCATTTAAGTGCTTTGCTGATTTCTCAGAAACTAAAGTACCAAAAAAAACGGGCATAGGCGCGTTTTGTTGCTACTGAACTTTTCTTGATTGCTGTATTCGGTTGTCTTTCTGAATCAATAACCGCAAAAAGTTATTCATTTCCAAACTTTGAGAAAATTTGCAATTTTTGGTCAATTTGGGTCATTTTTGGTCATTTTCGAGTTTCTCATTCAATTTTTGACCCAAACGAGTGATTATAGGCCAAATCTGTTGCTATTAGGACGTTCTTCTCTTGAATGGCTGATCACTGTCCTGGAAATTTTCTATAGAACTGTTATTCAATGATGAATGCGGATAAACGAATCTCTTCTCAAATTTTATGGCTGATTGGTGTTTTGCGCAATTGAACAAGTCTTTCGGCGTGCGTTTTAGGTTTTCTAGACACTATTTAGGTTGTTAAAGCTAATTGTGTCAAACAATGGGATCAATTCAACAATTTTTCTTTTTTCACGATTTCATCAAATTTCTGTGGATGTTGTTTTATGGCAAAACACACAAAACATCATAACCTTCATGGTGAGGTGGGAAATTTTTTCCCACCTCATCATGAAGGTTTGCCGTGACCTAGAACGTGGAAGTGGACCAGAATTACACCCACAAATACGCCGGGAACGCTGTTTCACGTTGTTTTACGTCGGTTCCGGAGATCTTGGGCCTCGATTTTAGCCCAATAAATGTGGTACAGAACAGTAATTTGTTAATATCTGCTAAAGTACTGGACCAAATTAAACGGGAGTGGTCGCATTTTGTTAGCACTGAACCATTCTTGCTTGCAGTGTTTGATTGGTTTCCCAAATCGGCCTAATCAAAAAGTTATTAATGTTCAAAGTTGAAATAGGTCGAATTTTCGGGCTATTCTGGGTGACCCAAATTTCGGTACAACAAAACACCCGATTTACCCAATAAATGTTAGTGTTTTAGAATCCTCAGTTAGTGGGGAGTCTTACCATATATATTTTGTATGCAGTTTTATGGAGTCCAGGTGATGAATTTTAGCGAAACATGAGCCGTACTTGGTCAATTTTGACAGTTGGTACGGAACCTTTATGTTGGAATATCTCCTCGTAGAGTGAACCGATTTTCGATCTGTTTGTTGATTTGAACTCAGCTTGAGCCGTACTTGAATCCCTGTAAATAGCGTTTTGTTTCTTTCAGCCGTTTTCGAGAAATTGGCCAGGACACATACCTCCATTTTTACCTATTCGTGTCCGGTACTTTTGCTGTACCTACATGTTAGACCACTAAAACTAGCTCATTTAGACTCGATAATTAGTTCGTTAGACTCGTTTGATAATGCTGATTGTGGGTATATATAGTTTACACCCCATTTTATGTAGTTCAGAAGGTCAATTTTAGCTCTGAATATGGCGTGTCCCGCTTCTGGGGTCAGTTGGTACGGTACCTTAATTTTGCTATAACTCCTCGAAAAATGCACCGATTGGGCTCATTTTTTAATATGATGCGTATCTCAAGCAGTGCTACAAACAGTATTATAGGCGTTTTTTTTTGTTCAGCCGTTTTCGAGAAATTGGCCAGGAAACTTGACCCCAGTTTCACCTCTGTAGAAGAGGCAACACCATGGGTACGACTTGAGTACGATGTTAAACGTTGATTTGGGTTGAATTTCAGGGGCACCGGAATGGTCCCATAGACCCAGTGTATGTTCTTGGTTATTGTTATGGCTTGGTTATAGTAGTTGGTTATTATTTATATTAATTATAACAGCGAAACAGGACCCGAAATGGGTCATTTTGGTCATTTGGTACGGTACCTTTATGTTGGAATATCTCCTCGTAGAGTGAACCGATTTTCAATCTGTTTGTTGATTTGAACTCAGCTTGAGCCGTACTTGAATCCCTGTAAATAGCGTTTTGTTTCTTTCAGCCGTTTTCGAGAAATTGGCCAAGACACATACGGTCATTTTGACCTTTTAGTGACTGGTACGTTTCACGTTTCTACATGTGAAATGTTGAAAATTAATGTTTTGACTGCACGAATAGGCTCGTTGAATTCCATTTATAATGGGGAATCTCCCCATATATATTTTGTATGGGGTTTTCCAAGATCTAGGGGGTCAATTTTCACTCTGCAAATGACCCCCCCCCCCCAACCCTCTGATTTGGTGCTCATAATGTGGTAATTCACTTGTGAAATTGAGTAAAATTGACAAATTGTGTCAATAGGACTGGTCTCATAGATCCTATGTATGCCACTTTTGCATGCCACGTCACGTATCTGATTATAATTATAGTTTGGGCGTTGGAGAATTACTATTTACTACTATTATATTAAGGTGAGGGCGTTTCGCCCACATGAGGTGCACACCCCCCCTGCCCCGTAGTTGACGCCTCTGGCACCCCCCCGCTTTGGTTTTGTTTGTGCACCTCATGCTGGGGATGTGGTTCGTTCGCTGCGCTGCGTTTCGACATTTTGCGAGTTCTTGTCTTCTTCAACACTTTGTTCTCAATGTGTAATATATGTTTTCATCAATTTGTGTAACGTATTGTTTAGAGCGGATAAAATATGGTTGAACTGCTTTTTGCTTTTGAGCGGAAAGTGTACAGCTAGCTGGGAGAATGCACTACTCGGCTTGGTTGAGTGGAAGTCATGCATGATTTCATGCATGACTTCCATTCACCCAATCCTAGTGTTGTTTTCTCTCACCTAGTAGCTACACTTACCGGGCAAAAGCAAACTGCAGGGATACTCGGAAGTGCCTACCTAACTGCGCGGGTTGTCGCAGAGCTCCCACAATTGTGGAGAGCCCTAGGTTAAAAAAATAAAAAATACGTAATGATATGTTGTCTGATTTCATGAATTTTTCAAGTTCTGTTATGAAGCGACCCGCTCCGATAAGTTTAAAGTTGGGCAGAGATAAAATCAAGATCGGAGAAGTTTTAGTTATTGGCGACTCCCACGTCAAAAAGATGAGTGATTCTATGCGTGCTGGGCAGAATTTCAAGTTTTCCGGTGTTGGTGGTGCCCAAGCTCATGACTGGTCTCGTCACTTTCGTGACATATTAGAGCAGAGTTCCGCCGAAGTTGTTATTGTTCAGCTAGGCGGAAACGATGTTAGCCAACATCCTAAGAAGCAGTACAACGATCAGCTGCCAATTGGCAAAACAGCCCAAGCTCTTCTAGAACTTATGAAGTTTGGGAAAACTTTGGGTAAAGATATCCTTTTAATGGAGGTAATCAGCCGGCGAAATGAAAAAGTGCACGCTGAAGCCATCAGTATGCTCAATAAACGATTGAGGGAACAAAGGAAGAACTATTATATCCCAATAGTTCTTGATGACTGGTTTTTCGCCAAGGATAATGTACATCTCACGCCCGGCTGTTATGATGGTGTTGTTGAATGTATCAATGATTTTGTTTTCGTGAAATATTGGTTTGGATGAATTAATATTTGTGTTCTGACTACAAAACTAGTAAGTGTTACCAATGGGGCCACAATAGTGACTCGTTGGTGATAGGATGTCAAGATAGTTTCATTTGCTTCAGATCTTATTAAAGATACTTTGTTGATTGTATTAAAGATTTTAGTTTCGTGAAATATTCGTTTGGATATTTTTATGTTTGTTCTGACTACAAAACTAGTTAAGTGATACCAACGGGGCCACAATAGTGACTCGCTGGTAACACTAGTAGACGTGTCCAAGCTGAAAAAGTACCATACTTTAGGTAAAAAAGTCTCCAAGAGAAGAAAGGCTTTCTCCATGTTTCAAAAAAGTCTTCTCTCGAAATTCTTCTAAATTTAGAGATCTCTTGGATCTGAGATATTTTGGTTTTTTTGGTAAAATATGGTGTTCATTCATCTGTACCCTTTATTTGCACTGCAAATAACGTAAAAATTCCACAGAGTTTCAAAATTTCTATAAAATGTTAGCATTTTTGAAGAAAAGTCGACTTCGGAAAAAAAATGCTCTTTTTTTTTTTACTTTTTCTCGGGCAACTAGAGCCAAATTGGGGAATGTAAATACGTAGATAGTTTGTCTACTCGTTCTTAAAACTTATGGGCCCGACGGATTTTGATTTTAAAATGGTATTGTATCTTTTTTCTGGGTTTCCGTTTTTGCTTTATTAGGTGTACTGACTCCTCTAAAATATAGCCTCTTTTTTCGCAAATATCTCTCTAAGTTGGGTTTATTTCGGACTACGGACGTTCGGTACCTGTTGGTTATCACTAGTAGACGTGTCTAAGCCGAAAAAGTGCTATATTTTAGGCAGAAATGGCTCCAAGAAAAGAAAGGCGTTCTCTATGTTTCAAAAAAGTCTTCTCTCGAAATTCTTCTAAATTTAGAGATCTCTTGAATCTGAGATATTTTGGTTTTTTTGGTAAAATATGGTGTTCTTTCATCTGTACCCTTTATTTGCACTGCAAATAACGTAAAAATTCCACAGAATTTCAAAATTTCTATAAAATGTTAGCATTTTTGAAGAAAAGTCGACTTCGGAAAAAAAATGCTCTTTTTTTTACTTTTTCTCGGGCAACTAGAGCCAAATTGGGGAATGTAAATACGTAGATAGTTTGTCTACTCGTTCTTAAGTTTATGGGCTCGACGGATTTTGATTTTAAAATGGTATTGTATCTTTTTTCTGGGTTTCCGTTTTTGCTTTATTAGGTGTACTGACTCCTCTAAAATATAGCCTCTTTTTTCGCAAATATCTCTCTAAGTTGGGTTTATTTCGGACTACGGACGTTCGGTACCTGTTGGTTATCACTAGTAGACGTGTCTAAGCCGAAAAAGTGCTATATTTTAGGCAGAAAAGGCTCCAAGAAAAGAAAGGCTTTCTCTATGTTTCAAAAAAGTCTTCTCTCGAAATTCTTCTAAATTTAGAGATCTCTTGAATCTGAGATATTTTGGTTTTTTTGGTAAAATATGGTGTTCATTCATCTGTACCCTTTATTTGCACTGCAAATAACGTAAAAATTCCACAGAATTTCAAAATTTCTATAAAATGTTAGCATTTTTGAAGAAAAGTCGGTTTTTGAAAAAATAAGTTGTCATTTTTACTTTTTCTCGGCCACCTAGAGCCAAATTGGGGAATGTAGATCCGTAGATAGTTTATCTGCTCGTTCTTAAAACTTATGGACACGACAGATTTTGATTGTAAAATAGTATTGTATCTTTTTTCTGGGTTTCCGTTTTTGCTTTATTAGGTGTACTGACTCCTCTAAAATATAGCCTCTTTTTTCGCAAATATCTCTCTAAGTTGGGTTTTTTTTCGGGCTATGGACGTTCGGTACCTGTTGTTTATCACTAGTAGACGTTTCTAAGCTGAAAAAGTACCATACTTTGGGCAGAAAAGGCTTCAACAAAAGAAAGGCTTTCTCTATGTTTCGAAAAAGTCTTCTCTCGAAATTCTTCTAAAAGTAGACATCTCATGAATCTGAGATATTTTTCTTTTTTAGCTCAAATATGGTGGTCTTGCATCTGTACCCACTATTTGCACTGCAAATAACGTAAAAATTCCGCAGAATTTCGAAATTTCTATAAAATGGTAGGATTTTTGAAGAAAAGTCGACTTCGGAAAAAAATGCTCTTTTTTTTTACTTTTTCTCGGCCACCTAGAGCCAAATTGGGGAATGTAAATCCGTAGATAGTTTACCTGCTCGTTCTTAGAGCTTATGGACACGACAGATTTTGATTTTAAAATAGTATTGTATCTTTTTTCTGGGTTTCCGTTTTTGCTTTATTAGGTGTACTGACTCCTCTAAAATATAGCCTCTTTTTTCGCAAATATCTCTCTAAGTTGGGTTTTTTTCGGGCTATGGACGTTCGGTACCTGTTGTTTATCACTAGTGGACGTTTCTAAGCTGAAAAAGTACCATACTTTGGGCAGAAAAGGCTTCAACAAAAGAAAGGCTTTCTCTATGTTTCGAAAAAGTCTTCTCTCGAAATTCTTCTAAAAGTAGACATCTCATGAATCTGAGATATTTTTCTTTTTTAGCTCAAATATGGTGTTCTTGCATCTGTACCCACTATTTGCACTGCAAATAACGTAAAAATTACGCAGAATTTCGAATTTTCTATAAAATGGTAGGATTTTTGAAGAAAAGTCGACTTCGGAAAAAAAATGCTCTTTTTTTTACTTTTTCTCGGCCACCTAGAGCCAAATTGGGGAATGTAAATCCGTAGATAGTTTGTCTACTCGTTCTTAAAACTTTTGGGCTCGACGGATTTTGATTTTAAAATGGTATTGTATCTTTTTTCTGGGTTTCCGTTTTTGCTTTATTAGGTGTACTGACTCCTCTAAAATATAGCCTCTTTTTTCGCAAATATCTCTCTAAGTTGGTTTTTTTTGGGCTTTTGACGTTCGGTACCTGTTGTTTATCACTAGTAGACGTATCTAAGCCAAAAAAGTACCATACTTTAGGCAGAAAAGGCTCCAAGAAAAGAAAGGCTTTCTCTATGTTTCAAAAAAGTCTTCTCTCGAAATTCTTCTAAATGTCGAGATCTCTTGAATCTGAGATATTTTGGTTTTTTTGGTAAAATATGGTGTTCTTTCATCTGTACCCACTATTTGCACGGCAAATAACGTTAAAATTCCGCAGAATTTCGAAATTTCTTTAAAATGGTAGGATTTTTGAAGAAAAGTCGACTTCGGAAAAAAAAATGCTCTTTTTTTACTTTTTCTCGGCCACCTAGAGCCAAATTGGGGAATGTAAATCCGTAGATAGTTTATCTGCTCGTTCTTAAAACTTATGGACACGACAGATTTTGATTTTAAAATAGTTTTGTATCTTTTTTCTGGGTTTCCGTTTTTGCTTTATTAGGTGTACTGACTCCTCTAAAATATAGCCTCTTTTTTCGCAAATATCTCTCTAAGTTGGGTTTTTTTCGGGCTTTTGACGTTCGGTACCTGTTGTTTATCACTAGTAGACGTATCTAAGCCAAAAAAGTACCATACTTTAGGCAGAAAAGGCTCCAAGAAAAGAAAGGCTTTCTCTATGTTTCAAAAAAGTCTTCTCTCGAAATTCTTCTAAATGCCGAGATCTCTTGAATCTGAGATATTTTGGTTTTTTTGGTAAAATATGGTTTTCTTTCATCTGTACCCACTATTTGCACTGCAAATAACGTAAAAATTCCGCAGAATTTTGAAATTTCTTTAAAATGGTAGGATTTTTGAAGAAAAGTCGACTTCGGAAAAAAAAATGCTCTTTTTTTACTTTTTCTCGGCCACCTAGAGCCAAATTGGGGAATGTAAATCCGTAGATAGTTTATCTGCTCGTTCTTAAAACTTATGGACACGACAGATTTTGATTTTAAAATAGTATTGTACCTTTTTTCTGGGTTTCCGTTTTTGCTTTATTAGGTGTACTGACTCCTCTAAAATATAGCCTCTTTTTTCGCAAATATCTCTCTAAGTTGGGTTTTTTCGGGCTTTTGACGTTCAGTACCTGTTGTTTATCACTAGTAGACGTATCTAAGCCAAAAAAGTACCATACTTAGGCAGAAAAGGCTCCAAGAAAAGAAAGGCTTTCTCTATGTTTCAAAAAAGTCTTCTCTCGAAATTCTTCTAAATGTCGAGATCTCTTGAATCTGAGATATTTTGGTTTTTTTGGTAAAATATGGTGTTCTTTCATCTGTACCCACTATTTGCACTGCAAATAACGTAAAAATTCCGCAGAATTTCGAAATTTCTTTAAAATGGTAGGATTTTTGAAGAAAAGTCGACTTCGGAAAAAAGAATGCTCTTTTTTTACTTTTTCTCGGCCACCTAGAGCCAAATTGGGGAATGTAAATCCGTAGATAGTTTATCTGCTCGTTCTTAAAACTTATGGACACGACAGATTTTGATTTTAAAATAGTTTTGTATCTTTTTTCTGGGTTTCCGTTTTTGCTTTATTAGGTGTACTGACTCCTCTAAAATATAGCCTCTCTTTTCGCAAATATCTCTCTAAGTTGGGTTTTTTTCGGGCTTTTGACGTTCGGTACCTGTTGTTTATCACTAGTAGACGTATCTAAGCCAAAAAAGTACCATAATTTAGGCAGAAAAGGCTCCAAGAAAAGAAAGGCTTTCTCTATGTTTCAAAAAAGTCTTCTCTCGAAATTCTTCTAAATGTCGAGATCTCTTGAATCTGAGATATTTTGGTTTTTTTGGTAAAATATGGTGTTCTTTCATCTGTACTCACTATTTGCACTGCAAATAACGTAAAAATTCCGCAGAATTTCGAAATTTCTTTAAAATGGTAGGATTTTTGAAGAAAAGTCGACTTCGGAAAAAAAATGCTCTTTTTTTACTTTTTCTCGGCCACCTAGAGCCAAATTGGGGAATGTAAATCCGTAGATAGTTTATCTGCTCGTTCTTAAAACTTATGGACACGACAGATTTTGATTTTAAAATAGTATTGTATCTTTTTTCTGGGTTTCCGTTTTTGCTTTATTAGGTGTACTGACTCCTCTAAAATACAGCCTCTTTTTTCGCAAATATCTCTCTAAGTTGGGTTTTTTCGGGCTTTTGACGTTCGGTACCTGTTGTTTATCACTAGTAGACGTATCTAAGCCAAAAAAGTACCATACTTTAGGCAGAAAAGGCTCCAAGAAAAGAAAGGCTTTCTCTATGTTTCAAAAAAGTCTTCTCTCGAAATTCTTCTAAATGTCGAGATCTCTTGAATCTGAGATATTTTGGTTTTTTTGGTAAAATATGGTGTTCTTTCATCTTTACCCACTATTTGCACTGCAAATAACGTAAAAATTCCGCAGAATTTCGAAATTTCTATAAAATGTTAGGATTTTTGAAGCAAAGTCGGTTTTTGAAAAAAAAGTGGTCATTTTTACTTTTTCTCGGCCACATAGAGCCAAATTGGACAATGTAGTTTCGTAGATAGTTTGTCTACTCGTTCTTAAAACTTATGGACACCACAGATTTTGATTTTAAAGTCGTATCGTATCTTTTTCCTAGGGTTCCGTGTTTGCTTTATTAGGTGTACTGACTCTTCAAAAATATAGCCTCTTTTTTCGCAAATATCTCTCTGAGTTGGATTTTTTTCGGGCTTTTGACGTTCGGTACCTGTTGTTTATCACTAGTAGACGTATCTAAGCCAAAAAAGTACCATACTTTAGGCAGAAAAGGCTCCAAGAAAAGAAAGGCTTTCTCTATGTTTCAAAAAAAGTCTTCTCTCGAAATTCTTCTAAATGTCGAGATCTCTTGAATCTGAGATATTTTGTTTTTTTTGGTAAAATATGGTGTTCTTTCATCTTTACCCACTATTTGCACTGCAAATAACGTAAAAATTCCGCAGAATTTCGAAATTTCTATAAAATGTTAGGATTTTTGAAGCAAAGTCGGTTTTTGAAAAAAAAAAGTGGTCATTTTTACTTTTTCTCGGCCACATAGAGCCAAATTGGACAATGTAGTTTCGTAGATAGTTTGTCTACTCGTTCTTAAAACTTATGGACACGACAGATTTTGATTTTAAAGTCGTATCCTATTTTTTTCCTAGGGTTCCGTGTTTGCTTTATTAGGTGTACTGACTCCTCTAAAATATAGCCTCTTTTTTCGCAAATATCTCTCTAAGTTGGTTTTTTTTGGGCTTTTGACGTTCGGTACCTGTTGTTTATCACTAGTAGACGTATCTAAGCCAAAAAAGTACCATACTTTAGGCAGAAAAGGCTCCAAGAAAAGAAAGGCTTTCTCTATGTTTCAAAAAAAGTCTTCTCTCGAAATTCTTCTAAATGTCGAGATCTCTTGAATCTGAGATATTTTGTTTTTTTTGGTAAAATATGGTGTTCTTTCATCTTTACCCACTATTTGCACTGCAAATAACGTAAAAATTCCGCAGAATTTCGAAATTTCTATAAAATGTTAGGATTTTTGAAGCAAAGTCGGTTTTTGAAAAAAAAGTGGTCATTTTTACTTTTTCTCGGCCACATAGAGCCAAATTGGACAATGTAGTTTCGTAGATAGTTTGTCTACTCGTTCTTAAAACTTATGGACACCACAGATTTTGATTTTAAAGTCGTATCGTATCTTTTTCCTAGGGTTCCGTGTTTGCTTTATTAGGTGTACTGACTCTTCAAAAATATAGCCTCTTTTTTCGCAAATATCTCTCTGAGTTGGATTTTTTTCGGGCTTTTGACGTTCGGTACCTGTTGTTTATCACTAGTAGACGTATCTAAGCCAAAAAAGTACCATACTTTAGGCAGAAAAGGCTCCAAGAAAAGAAAGGCTTTCTCTATGTTTCAAAAAAAGTCTTCTCTCGAAATTCTTCTAAATGTCGAGATCTCTTGAATCTGAGATATTTTGGTTTTTTTGGTAAAATATGGTGTTCTTTCATCTTTACCCACTATTTGCACTGCAAATAACGTAAAAATTCCGCAGAATTTCGAAATTTCTATAAAATGTTAGGATTTTTGAAGCAAAGTCGGTTTTTGAAAAAAAAAAGGTGGTCATTTTTACTTTTTCTCGGCCACATAGAGCCAAATTGGACAATGTAGTTTCGTAGATAGTTTGTCTACTCGTTCTTAAAACTTATGGACACGACAGATTTTGATTTTAAAGTCGTATCCTATTTTTTTCCTAGGGTTCCGTGTTTGCTTTATTAGGTGTACTGACTCCTCTAAAATATAGCCTCTTTTTTCGCAAATATCTCTCTAAGTTGGGTTTTTTTTGGGCTATGGACGTTCGGTACCTGTTGTTTATCACTAGTAGACGTGTCTAAGCCGAAAAAGTGCTATATTTTAGGCAGAAAAGGCTCCAAGAAAAGAAAGGCTTTCTCTATGTTTCAAAAAAGTCTTCTCTCGAAATTCTTCTAAAATTAGAGATCTCTTGGATCTGAGATGTTTTATTTTTTTGGTCAAATACGGTGTTCATTCAACTGTACCCACTATTTGCAGTGCAAATGGTGCAAAAAATCTGCGGAATTTCAAAATTTCTATATAATGTTAGGATTTTTGAAGCAAAGTCGGTTTTGAAAAAAAAAGTGGTCATTTTTACCTTTTCTCGGCCACATAGAGCCAAATTGGACAATGTAGTTTCGTAGATAGTTTGTCTACTCGTTCTTAAAACTTATGGACACGACAGATTTTGATTTTAAAGTTGTATTGTATCTTTTTTCTAGGGTTCCGTGTTTGCTTTATTAGGTGTACTGACTCTACAAAAATATAGCCTCTTTTTTCGCAAATATCTCTCTGAGTTGGGTTTATTTCGGGCTATGGACGTTCGGTACCTGTTGGCTATCACTAGTAGACGTGTCTAAGCCGAAAAAGTGCTATATTTTAGGCAGAAAAGGCTCCAAGAAAAGAAAGGCTTTCTCTATGTTTCAAAAAAGTCTTCTCTCGAAATTCTTCTAAATTTAGAGATCTCTTGAATCTAAAATATTTTAGTTTTTTGGTCGAATACGGCGTCCATTCAACTGTACCCACTATTTGCAGTGCAAGTGGTGCAAAAATTTGGCGGAATTTCAAATTTCCTATATAATGTTAGGATTTTTTAAGAAAAGTCAGTTTTTAAAAAAAAAAAGTGGTCATTTTTACTTTTTCTCGGCCACTTAGAGCCAAATTGGGCAATGTAGTTTCGTAGATAGTTTGTCTACTCGTTCTCAAAACTTATAGACACGACGAATTTTGATTTTAAGGTCGTATTGTATCTTTTTTCTAGGTTTGCGTGTTTGCTTTATTAGGTGTACTGACTTCAAAAATATAGCCTCTTTTTTTCGCAAATATCTCTCTAAGTTGGGTTTATTTCGGGCTATGGACGTTCGGTACCTAATGGTTATCACTAGTAGACGTGTCTAAGCTGAAAAAGTACCATACTTTAGGCAGAAAAAGCTCCAAGAAAAGATAGGGCTTCTCAATGTTTCAAAAAAGTCTTCTCTCGAAATTCTTCTAAAAGTAGAGATCTCTTGAATCTGAGATATTTTGGTTTTTTTGGTCAAATACGGTGTTCATTCAACTGTACCCACTATTTGCAGTGCAAATGGTGCAAAAATTCTGCGGAATTTTAAAATTTCTATATAATGATAGGATTTTTGAAGAAATGTCGGTTTTTGAAAAAAAAAAGTGGTCATTTTTACTTTTTCTCGGCCACTTATAGCCAAATTGGACAATGTAGTTTCGTAGATAGTTTGTCTACTCGTTCTTAAAACTTATGGACACGACAAAATTTGATTTTAAAGTCGTATCGTATATTTTTTCTAGGTTTCCGTGTTTGCTTTATTAGGTGTACTGACTCTTCAAAAATATAGCCTCTTTTTTCGCAAATATCTCTCGAAGTTGGGTTTATTTCGAGCTATGGACGTTCGGTACCTGTTGGTTATCACCAGTAGACGTGTCTAAGCTGAAAAAGTACCGTACTTTAGGCAGAAAAAGCTCAAAGAAACGATAGGGCTTCTCAATGTTTCAAAAAAGTCTTCTCTCGAAATTCTTCTAAATTTAGAGATCTCTTGGATCTAAGATATTTTATTTTTTTTTGGTCAAATACGGTGTTCATTCAACTGTACCCACTATTTGCAGTGCAAATGGTGCAAAAATTCTGCGGAATTTCAAAATTTCTATATAATGATAGGATTTTTGAAGAAAAGTCGGTTTTTGAAAAAAAAGTGGTCATTTTTGCTTTTTCTCGGCCACTTATAGCCAAATTGGACAATGTAGTTTCGTAGATAGTTTGTCTACTCGTTCCTAAAACTTATGGACACGACAAAATTTGATTTTAAAGTCGTATCGTATCTTTTTTCTAGGGTTCCGTGTTTGCTTTATTAGGTGTACTGACTCTACAAAAATATAGCCTCTTTTTTCGCAAATATCTCTCTGAGTTGGGTTTATTTCGGGCTATGGACGTTCGGTACCTGTTGGTTATCACTAGTAGACGTGTCTAAGCTGAAAAAGTGCTATATTTTAGGCAGAAAAGGCTCCAAGAAAAGAAAGGCTTTCTCTATGTTTCAAAAAAGTCTTCTCTCGAAATTCTTCTAAATTTAGAGATCTCTTGAATCTAAAATATTTTAGTTTTTTGGTCGAATACGGCGTCCATTCAACTGTACCCACTATTTGCAGTGCAAGTGGTGCAAAAATTTGGCGGAATTTCAAATTTCCTATATAATGTTAGGATTTTTTAAGAAAAGTCAGTTTTTGAAAAAAAAAGTGGTCATTTTTACTTTTTCTCGGCCACTTAGAGCCAAATTGGGCAATGTAGTTTCGTGGATAGTTTGTCTACTCGTTCTCAAAACTTATAGACACGACGAATTTTGATTTTAAGGTCGTATTGTATCTTTTTTCTGGGTTTCCGTTTTTGCTTTATTAGGTGTACTGACTCCTCTAAAATATAGCCTCTTTTTTCGCAAATATCTCTCTAAGTTGGGTTTATTTCGGGGTATGGACGTTCGGTACCTAATGGTTATCACTAGTAGACGTGTCTAAGCTGAAAAAGTACCATACTTTAGACAGAAAAAGCTCCAAGAAAAGATAGGGTTTCTCAATGTTTCAAAAAAGTCTTCTCTCGAAATTCTTCTAAAAGTAGAGATCTCTTGAATCTGAGATATTTTGGTTTTTTTGGTCAAATACGGTGTTCATTCAACTGTACCCACTATTTGCAGTGCAAATGGAGCAAAAATTCTGCGGAATTTTAAAATTTCTATATAATGATAGGATTTTTGAAGAAATGTCGGTTTTTGAAAAAAAAGTGGTCATTTTTACTTTTTCTCGGCCACTTATAGCCAAATTGGACAATGTAGTTTCGTAGATAGTTTGTCTACTCGTTCTTAAAACTTATGGACACGACAAAATTTGATTTTAAAGTCGTATCGTATATTTTTTCTAGGTTTCCGTGTTTGCTTTATTAGGTGTACTGACTCTTCAAAAATATAGCCTCTTTTTTCGCAGATATCTCTCGAAGTTGGGTTTATTTCGAGCTATGGACGTTCGGTACCTGTTGGTTATCACCAGTAGACGTGTCTAAGCTGAAAAAGTACCGTACTTTAGGCAGAAAAAGCTCAAAGAAACGATAGGGCTTCTCAATGTTTCAAAAAAGTCTTCTCTCGAAATTCTTCTAAATTTAGAGATCTCTTGGATCTAAGATATTTTATTTTTTTTTGGTCAAATACGGTGTTCATTCAACTGTACCCACTATTTGCAGTGCAAATGGTGCAAAAATTCTGCTGAATTTCAAAATTTCTATATAATGATGGGATTTTTGAAGAAAAGTCGGTTTTTGAAAAAAAAAGTGGTCATTTTTACTTTTTCTCGGCCACTTATAGCCAAATTGGACAATGTAGTTTCGTAGATAGTTTGTCTACTCGTTCCTAAAACTTATGGATACGACAAAATTTGATTTTAAAGTCGTATCGTATCTTTTTTCTAGGGTTCCGTGTTTGCTTTATTAGGTGTACTGACTCTACAAAAATATAGCCTCTTTTTTCGCAAATATCTCTCTGAGTTGGGTTTATTTCGGGCTATGGACGTTCGGTACCTGTTGGTTATCACTAGTAGACGTGTCTAAGCCGAAAAAGTGCTATATTTTAGGCAGAAAAGGCTCCAAGAAAAGAAAGGCTTTCTCTATGTTTCAAAAAAGTCTTCTCTCGAAATTCTTCTAAATTTAGAGATCTCTTGAATCTAAAATATTTTAGTTTTTTGGTCGAATACGGCGTCCATTCAACTGTACCCGCTATTTGCAGTGCAAGTGGTGCAAAAATTTGGCGGAATTTCAAATTTCCTATATAATGTTAGGATTTTTTAAGAAAAGTCAGTTTTTGAAAAAAAAAAGTGGTCATTTTTACTTTTTCTCGGCCACTTAGAGCCAAATTGGGCAAAGTAGTTTCGTAGATAGTTTGTCTACTCGTTCTCAAAACTTATAGACACGACGAATTTTGATTTTAAGGTCGTATTGTATCTTTTTTCTAGGTTTGCGTGTTTGCTTTATTAGGTGTACTGACTTCAAAAATATAGCCTCTTTTTTTCGCAAATATCTCTCTAAGTTGGGTTTATTTCGGGCTATGGACGTTCGGTACCTAATGGTTATCACTAGTAGACGTGTCTAAGCTGAAAAAGTACCATACTTTAGGCAGAAAAAGCTCCAAGAAAAGATCGGGCTTCTCAATGTTTCAAAAAAGTCTTCTCTCGAAATTCATCTAAAAGTAGAGATCTCTTGAATCTGAGATATTTTGGTTTTTTTGGTCAAATACGGTGTTCATTCAACTGTACCCACTATTTGCAGTGCAAATGGTGCAAAAATTCTGCGGAATTTTAAAATTTCTATATAATGATAGGATTTTTGAAGAAATGTCGGTTTTTGAAAAAAAAAAGTGGTCATTTTTACTTTTTCTCGGCCACTTATAGCCAAATTGGACAATGTATTTTCGTAGATAGTTTGTCTACTCGTTCCTAAAACTTATGGACACGACAAAATTTGATTTTAAAGTCGTATCGTATCTTTTTTCTAGGGTTCCGTGTTTGCTTTATTAGGTGTACTGACTCTACAAAAATATAGCCTCTTTTTTCGCAAATATCTCTCTGAGTTGGGTTTATTTCGGGCTATGGACGTTCGGTACCTAATGGTTATCACTAGTAGACGTGTCTAAGCCGAAAAAGTGCTATATTTTAGGCAGAAAAGGCTCCAAGAAAAGAAAGGCTTTCTCTATGTTTCAAAAAAGTCTTCTCTCGAAATTCTTCTAAATTTAGAGATCTCTTGAATCTAAAATATTTTAGTTTTTTGGTCGAATACGGCGTCCATTCAACTGTACCCACTATTTGCAGTGCAAGTGGTGCAAAAATTTGGCGGAATTTCAAATTTCCTATATAATGTTAGGATTTTTTAAGAAAAGTCAGTTTTTGAAAAAAAAAGTGGTCATTTTTACTTTTTCTCGGCCACTTAGAGCCAAATTGGGCAATGTAGTTTCGTAGATAGTTTGTCTACTCGTTCTCAAAACTTATAGACACGACGAATTTTGATTTTAAGGTCGTATTGTATCTTTTTTCTAGGTTTGCGTGTTTGCTTTATTAGGTGTACTGACTTCAAAAATATAGCCTCTTTTTTTCGCAAATATCTCTCTAAGTTGGGTTTATTTCGGGCTATGGACGTTCGGTACCTAATGGCTATCACTAGTAGACGTGTCTAAGCTGAAAAAGTACCATACTTTAGGCAGAAAAAGCTCCAAGAAAAGATAGGGCTTCTCAATGTTTCAAAAAAGTCTTCTCTCGAAATTCTTCTAAAAGTAGAGATCTCTTGAATCTGAGATATTTTGGTTTTTTTGGTCAAATACGGTGTTCATTCAACTGTACCCACTATTTGCAGTGCAAATGGTGCAAAAATTCTGCGGAATTTTAAAATTTCTATATAATGATAGGATTTTTGAAGAAATGTCGGTTTTTGAAAAAAAAAGTGGTCATTTTTACTTTTTCTCGGCCACTTATAGCCAAATTGGACAATGTAGTTTCGTAGATAGTTTGTCTACTCGTTCTTAAAACTTATGGACACGACAAAATTTGATTTTAAAGTCGTATCGTATATTTTTTCTAGGTTTCCGTGTTTGCTTTATTAGGTGTACTGACTCTTCAAAAATATAGCCTCTTTTTTCGCAAATATCTCTCGAAGTTGGGTTTATTTCGAGCTATGGACGTTCGGTACCTGTTGGTTATCACCAGTAGACGTGTCTAAGTTGAAAAAGTACCGTACTTTAGGCAGAAAAAGCTCAAAGAAACGATAGGGCTTCTCAATGTTTCAAAAAAGTCTTCTCTCGAAATTCTTCTAAATTTAGAGATCTCTTGGATCTAAGATATTTTATTTTTTTTGGTCGAATACGGTGTTCATTCAACTGTACCCACTATTTGCAGTGCAAATGGTGCAAAAATTCTGCGGAATTTCAAAATTTCTATATAATGTTAGGATTTTTGAAGAAAAGTCGGTTTTTGAAAAAAAAAGTGGTCATTTTTACTTTTTTTCGGCCACTTAGAGCCAAATTGGACAATGTAGTTTCGTAGATAGTTTGTCTACTCGTTCCTAAAACTTATGGACACGACAAAATTTGATTTTAAAGTCGTATCGTATCTTTTTTCTAGGGTTCCGTGTTTGCTTTATTAGGTGTACTTACTCTTCAAAAATAGAGCCTCTTTTTTCGCAAATATCTCTCGAAGTTGGGGTTATTTCGAGCTATGGACGTTCGGTACCTGTTGGTTATCACCAGTAGACGTGTCTAAGCTGAAAAAGTACCGTACTTTAGGCAGAAAAAGCTCCAAGAAACGATAGGGCTTCTCAATGTTTCAAAAAAGTCTTCTCTCGAAATTCTTCTAAATTTAGAGATCTCTTGGATCAAAGATATTTTATTTTTTTGGTCAAATACGGTGTTCATTCAACTGTATCTACTATTTGCAGTGCAAATGGTGCAAAAATTCTGCGGAATTTCAAAATTTCTATATAATGTTAGGATTTTTGAAGAAAAGTCGGTTTTTGAAAAAAAAAGTGGTCATTTTTACTTTTTTTCGGCCACTTAGAGCCAAATTGGACAATGTAGTTTCGTAGATAGTTTGTCTACTCGTTCTTAAAACTTATGGACACGACAGATTTTGATTTTAAAGTCGTATCGTATCTTTCTTCTAGGTTTCCGTGTTTGCTTTATTAGGTGTACTGACTCTTCAAAAATATAGCCTCTTTTTTTTCGCAAATATCTCTCTAAGTTGGGTTTATTATGGGCTTTTGACGTTCGGAACCTGTTGGTTATAACTAGTAGACGTGTCTAAGCTGAATAAACACGTCTACAAAATGTTTGAATAGTCTTTTGCGATGCCTAGTGTACAGCTAGTTGAGAGTGTTGATGATGCGCTACTGATTTCTGTGTTATTTCCCATTCTCTATTACAGATCATGTCCATGAAAATGGAGAGACCATATTGTGTTCAGTAGGCCTTTTCAATTGTTTGCATGGCAACGGGTAATTTTTGGTCGGTTTTCGTTATTTTGAAAAAATGTTAGGATTTTTGAAGGAACGTCATTTTGCTCGATTTTGAATTTTTTCATGTTAAAACAAAAAAATTACTTTGCAGAATAATATGAGCAGAACATACAACCGCAAACAAAAGAGAAATTTCTCGGAAGTTAAAATAGCCGCAGCACTTGTATATATGAGAAAAACTAGCACATCTGTTAGGGAAACTGCGAAACTCTATTGTCTGCCTCGTAGTACGCTTCAGAGGAGGTCAAAACTTAACCAGAAATATGTCCCTAGGGGCAGGAAGCCTATTTTGACGGAAAATGCATATAGAGAAGTATTCAGAAGAAGTATCACTGCTTCATTTAGTGTTGAGGTTCGAAGAATAGCGTACGAAGTTGCATTGGAACAGGAAACGCATATTCCCCAATCATGGATTCAGAATGCGATGGCAGGCGTTGACTGGTGTCTAAATTTTTTCAAGAAGTACCCTCATCTGAAAAAAATTTGGGCAAAGAAAAAAGTGGAAAAATCAGAAAAATTTCTCTGCTGTGTCTGTGAAGAAAGATACGATCGCTCTGATGTTGTTCTCTGTATATCATGCTGTGGAATGAAGTGCATCCATTGTTACAATCCAAAAAAATGCTTGCAGAAAGATATGAACCACAAGTATATGTAGTCTGCAGTAAAGTGTTGGATTAGAGTGATGCCTGTATGATGTATATCGTGTTTACTGCTAAAATGTTGCTTTGTATATATGAAGTGCTTCATCGTTTTTTCGCGCTAATAGACGCTTTCTTTGCAAATTAATATTGAAATTTTGACATTTTTTTATGACAGACAACTGGGCAAAAAAGATAAAATCTTGGTTGTTTTTTGGTCAAAATTAGCGGGGCCATAAACTTGACCTGCTTTGTTTCAAGGTTTTCAAATCAAAAAGCAAGGTCATAAAATTGACTTGCTTCGGTTTCGTCTTGTTCTTGAAAAACTTGGCAGGGCCATAAAATTGACCTGCGTTAGATTGCCAAAATTTGGACTGTTTCTTAAATATTTAATTATTGTTGTGAAAGTTGCATATTGTTTTTCAAATGATGGTGTTGAAAATTTAGAATTAGCTGTTGTTAGGTTTTACTGAAAGCTTTCTTCAACTTTTAATCGTTTCGGAGATTGGACTTCAAAGTTGAGAAACTAAAAAACAATTTTTAGACAATGTCTCTGACTGAAATCATCAATTCTCTCTCCTATGAACCTGAGCAGACGGGACAGCTGCTAAAAAGGGTGCGCGATAATTTCCTGCAATTGAATTCTTTTCTCCAGCTCCCAGATGAGCGGCTTGAAAAGATGGGAATTCCTATTGCCGTGATATATGCAGTGCGTGATAAAGCCAGAGCAAGTGCTAATCAGTTAACCCCCACGAGTTCTTCAAACACACCTGCATCGACGCCGAGCACTTCAGTGTCAACACCTGTGCGAAGAGCTGTAATTACTCCGGAGTCAATTTTGACAAGCACACCAGCAACGTTAGATGAGCTGAAAAAGCTAACTTCGAAAATCAAACCCGAGGTTGACAGCCACAAACTGAAGCTGGCTTCAATTGTTTGCGCGAAGATGGTTGAGGTAGGCTTCGAAAGGTTTTTTTGTCTTTAATCTGGAAGGCCATAAATATGACTTCCATTTGCGCCTTCTTTTCTCCGCAAGTGTTCTTTCAGCTCCATGGAATAAAGCCAAGCACTGAGATAAAATGCCTGTATGCTCAGATGTGCGTTGAGCTTTTCCCTACATACCTTGTTCAAGGCCAAAAATATCCATATGTGAGTAGCTTTATCAAGTTTACGAAAGGACATTGTAATTCCCCTGATATTTTTTTCAGTGATTGTTCTTTCAACCGTCTCACAAAATTGGCGAACACGTTGTCGTGCCTCAGTCAGGAATATTTGAGCATAAGTTAAGAACTCTAAGACAAAAGGAAAAGGAAAACCAACCTCCAGCAGACGATTCAGAAGGCGATAATGGTAAAAAAACAATCATGCTTTTAAAATTGGAACCTGTTTTTTTCATTTTTCTTTCTTCTAGTTGAAGTGACCAGGCCAGTAAAAAGAAAACTAAACGTTCCTGCTAAAAACAAATCAGCTGACCTCTCAGAGCTTAAAAGGTTGTTCAACCGCACTGACCAGTCGTCTGAAACTACACGCTCGTTAACTTTTGCTCAACGGCAAAAGTTTTTGCAGACAACAAAGGAGAGTGTCGATATTGACCAATATTGCTCAGTAATAGGACTCTCCTTCACCAACGCCCTCCATGTTAGTTCCCTAATGCACTAATGCGGTTTTCTCAAATTTCCTATCTTTATGATTTTTTTGCAGGTTGATAACGAATACCGCAGATGGATAAAAACATCTCATGAGGAAAAATTCGAAGTACTCTTCCTTCAAGAACGAGAAAAGATAATTCATTTGGCTGAAAACTCAGAGAAGTTGCCCAGTGAAGCAAGCGAACTGCTAACAGGTTTCTATTTTTCTTGTATTTTATTCAGGTATTTGTTTCTTTGTGGTATAAAAAAAACTTTTAGAAGTCGATCGAAATACTGCTGCGCTTCTTCTGTTGAGCTATCTTGTGCCCCAAAGAAGAACAGTTGGAAAACACCGACTCAGTGACACGGAGTCACGCTCCAGGATGAAGCTGAACTTTATCAGTGAAGCTACTGTAATTATTTTGATGTACCATTCTCCTAAACTCAACCTAACATTTTTTTCTGCCTCCTAAATTTGGTTTTCGTTTAGGATCAAGACAACATTGATGAGTTTGTCAATAAGTAGAAACTCTCCAACGGTGCGATTGTTAAAACTTCAATGAAGGTAGAAACAGATTTTTCCTTACTTTCATTTTCTTTTGTTGGATTTTAAATTTTTACAGCCGGGCCATAAAATTGACCTGATTCTTCACTTCTTAAATTATCATTAAAAAGGTTGAGCCCTCAACAAGAGGCATCAAGTTTGCGCCATGTCATATGCTTAGTTAAGTTGTTTGCATCGCTTGTCTCCTTTTAACAGAACTTCGTCGTCTGCGGATGTGAAGTCGTAGAGTGCGATTCGTTGACATCGGCTGTAGAACTGAGTCACAAGTTTTTCACATGTGTGAACTTGAAATACCCTGGCCCTGTGTCGGTGATTTGGTGTTACCTTGACAAGTTCGTGTGGCGCAGGGATAACTGTATAATGGTGCCAGCAGTTGAGGATTTCGTAAGAGGGCTGAATCAAGCTTGGGAAAAGAAAAACACAGCAGTCGAAGGGCCATAAAAATGACCTTCGCTATTAAACTGCACTTTGCCTGATCTTATCAAACTACTTCGAAAGCCAACAAACTGAGCGAATTGCATACTTAATAATATTTCCAGCAATCATCTTTGTTGCTAATGTTTCGTTTTCAAAGCTCATTCCTATCGTATTCTGTTTCTTGCATTGCTTTTCATGTACCTGCTGATTGCCACCAATATATCTCTAATGAAAAGAGTTTCATCTTCTCTTTTGTATACTATTTGACCGGCACAGTGATTTGTCAGCCAGGTCACAGCTTTCAAGTTTATTTGATATTTCATTTTTAATGGATCTCTCTTACAGTTGATTGTTGTTGTGCTTTATATTTCTTCAGTACTGTTGTTCATGCAAAAACTATTATTCTTCTCAGAAATTGACAGCTTCGTTACTCCTTTTTTAATTGACGCAAGCAAAGAGGAAAGAAAAGGGCGTAAATTTGTTTTTTTTTCAAAAGTTAGACTATAGATTTTGTTTTTGGCGTTTTTGGAATAAAAATCATATCTGCTCATATCTTCGTATTTGAAACCACAAAAATGATAATCAGTTTTAAAAATATTTGTCAGGGCCATAATTTTGACCTGAACAACTTTCAATTATTCGTTTGAAAAATGAACAAATGCATTAGATGCTAGACTGGACTGTCTAATAAATGGCCCGGTATTGATCAGAGCTTTCAAATCTTCAACGATTTGAAATGAAAAGAATTACGTATATGAAAGGAAATGGCGTAAACTTTACTTTTTAACAGCATTTTTTAAGCAGCATCAATTAAAAAAAGACAATACGGGCCGTAAATTTGACCTTCTTTCTTTCGACAGACTAATCGTGGTCGTTTATTGAATTAATCTGTTTTTTTTTTTGCTGAAATACCACAGCCCATTTCTTTGTTTCAGATATTGGAATTATTGGAAAAATGAAAAGAAATTGTCAGGGCCATAAATTTGACCTGATCAGTCTCTTTTTCGTGCGATATCTCAACAGACCTAAGCGTTGTCTTTGCTAACGTTCCTACCAGTTTTCGAACAAATACAAAGATCAGAGATTTTTTGCGAGCTTTCAGGGCCATAAATTTGACCTGACAGATAAAACTGTACTGCTCGCCTGAAGGCTTCTTTTTATACAAAGCTCCGGAGGAGAAAATGCAAGAAGAGATTGGTCAGATTGATGAGCAGTTGAGTATTGAACGTTGTGTTCAAAATTACCCATTGTTAGCTTCGGTAGACTACAGAATCACCGAAGCACTTCTTGATTCGTCAGAAATACGAAGTCATAAAGCCATCAGCTCCGAAAATTTAGTGAACTTTCCTGACCATCTTCCTCTTTACGTTTTTCTTGAAAAAAACTATACTCGATCGTTTGACTTTGTTACTTATAAACCTTGCTTTAATGAATTTAAAAACGACACTCAGCGTGGTCATTGTGGTTTTTCAGTTGTCGCAAAAACAGCCCTGAAAAAAGGACAAATAATCGATGGACTAACTGGTGTTGTTGGTGAGATCAATCATGCCCTGCCCTTCGAGCATGACTTTTCCACTTTTGTCTGTCAATTTACAAAGCAAAGTCGTATAATGCTCGGTCCAATTTCATTCGTTAACCATTCTTGTATACCAAATGCGTCCTACAAAATAAATATTTCAAAACCTGGAGTTGTGCGACTGGCAGCATTGCATTCCATTGGCGAAGGTGAGGAAATCACAGTTTCGTATGGTGCAAAATATTTTGATGTTAATGGTGTATCTACCTGTCAATGCCCTCACGAGACAATGCACGTCCGGAGAAAAATTCGCTCAACGAAAAACAGCAACAAACACGATAATGATATGAAAGCTCAAGTTGAGGTTTTGGAGGACGAGGTTGCACTTGAGGAGCCAGAAGTTGCTGAAAACGTTACATCATACGCGCCACAGGATGCGCATTGTGTAGATAGCCAAATGCAGTGTACACAATCGAGACGCTCTCAAAGGAAATTGGAAACGTTTGAAAGTTTTTGGACAGACTGTTCAAATGATCAGAAAAGTTTCTCCCTTAACTGCACGATATGTGAAATTCAAGTAGATGTTGCCAATATGATGTATCATATGAAATTGAATCACCGCTACGAGGCGCAAATACCTTGTCCTTTTTGTGCTCATCTTTTCGTTTTTGGTCGGAGCTTTGTTCGCCATTTCGACAGTCATGTACCCGAGGTGATTAAAAAGCTTACGCACGAGGAAAATCAAGTAACCAATGGCAATCCTATGAAAAAACAAGAGGAAACTGCTATTTCTAGTCAGCAGAGCCCGCCAATATACTCTCAGTCTTCTCAACTCCATGAAACGGACACAGACGAGGAAAATGATCTAGTGCTGCACAATCCAGATTCCGGCTTTGTTCAACTTTTGCCGCTCCCTTTAGGTGATGACGAAAATGTGCTACCGGTTCGCAACAAAAGGAAAATAGAGTTAAATGAAAACAGAACTTTGCTATGTGCTCAAGAGAAGTGTTTTGTTGTCTGTGGGACGGTTCGGTTTTATTTGAGCCACCTATATTTAGATCACTGCTACGAAAAGAAATTTAATTGTGTTTTCTGTCCTCGTTTTTATCCTCATGTGAACAGCTTACGCAAGCATTTGATTAAATGCCACTCGAAAACAGAGGGAAAACTCAAAGAGCCGCTCTCAGAAAACTCTCCTTGTGATTTCGAAGAGGTTTTTCCTGCAGAAGGCGCTGATGTAAAACTGCAGTTGCTGGAAAAAATTACAAGTGGCTCTGTAGGCGATGATGTTTTAATCAAAGTTCTATCTTCATCCTCAATAACGATTACAAAAGCTTTCGATTTCGTTGAACATTTTGGCGGACTGTTTAGTCAAACAATGAAGTTGATTTTTGAACTTATCAGCTCGGATTCAAAAATTGTCCCAGAGGATCCAACAATTTATTCACGCCTTGCATCGTTGCTCAATAATAGTTGTCTAAAAACTATTAAAAACGTCAGGGACATTCAAAAGTTTTTGGCAACTAAGGAAGTGCATGTTCCAGCTCAAGAAATTTATTTAGGCAGCCGACAAGAAACGATGTTTAAAGATGGAAGGCCGAAGCAGGTACGAATGAAACACAACTTCTATTTTGTTCCAATCTCTGAAGTAATCAAAAAAGTTATGTTGAGAGACGACGCTATTGTTGAGCAAATTTTGGCTTATAATAATTTTCTAAGAAAAATGACAGACGGCAACTTGCTGGTTGATTTGCAACAGTGCAAAACGTTTGAAGAAAACGGTACACCGAGCAATTCCGAGCAATTTGCTGAGATAGAAATTACATCCTTTTCTTTCAAACTATGTCTGCAGCTCTACTCTGATGATTTTGAACCAAGTAATCCAATTGGTTCGCGCAAGCCCATTCATAAAGTTACCTGCTTCTATTGGATCTTGAAAAATTTGCCTCCCTGGCTCAATTCGCAAATAAATCAAGTAAATGTTGTTGCCCTGTGCAATACTTTAGATTTGTGCAGATATGGATATAAACCCGTTCTTGATAAAATAAGTGAAGACCTCAAAAAACTTGAAAGACCTTTCAATGTTTTAACGAAAGGCGGTTCTACGATATCAGTTCTCGGTGCACATTTTTCTTTCGTTGCAGACAATGCAGAATATCACTCTGCATTGGGTTTTGTCAAAAACTTTGCGAAAGGTTTTTGCTGCGAAAGATGTTTTGTTAGCGCTGAAAACTTTAGCAATTACCTCATTGAATCAAGTTGTCCGATTCGCAAAGTTTCGAGTTTCGAGCGACATTTACAAAGAGCGCAATCCACACAGAGACCATCAAAAGGCGTTAAAGGAAAATGCTATCTGGAAACCAGTTATTTTAGTAGTTACAGGAACTGGACGACAGATATACAATACGATCTGTTTGAAGGGGGTGTTCAGTATACAGTAAAATTGGTTCTTCATCAGTTAGTTGTTGTTCAGAAAATTTTCTCATGCGACATGCTTAATTACAGATTAAACTCGTTCGCATACGCCAGAGAGAAAGATGGTAAACCTACTGAAATTGACATCATCAAGTAAGATCAACTTGTGACTTAATAGGTTAACTAAAAATTCTATAATCATAACACTTTTTTGACTTTCAGACTTCGCGATCTCAAAGATCACAGCATACGTGGAAAATCTGATCAGATCTTCACTTTGTTCAGATTTCTCCCCTTGATTATATGTGACCTAATTCCAGAAGTCAACGAACATTGGCAATTTCTTCTTCAATATTTTGAATTGGTCAACCTGCTTCTCTCTCCGTCGTTTCTCGAATCTGATCTCGCTATCATGTCCCATCAGATTAGTAAGTAGATAAATTTTTTCGTGAGATCTGTAGCAGCATATAACAATAAAGGGGGTGAACAGAAAAATAACATAAAGCATATTTGCTGTGTTAACTTTGATTCCCAACCTCACCCTCTCGATAGGGCTATAATCTTTTGTTTTGAAGGAGTTTCGTTTTAGCTACTCACCTGCGATGGTTTAAGCGCTTGTTTCCAGAGCAACCAATAGTGTTCAAACAGCACCGGCTACTACACTACCCGACTGTCTTAGAAAAATCAGGACCTTTCATACATCAATGTGTTTTGAAATACGAACGCAAACATCAGTTTTTTAAGCGACTGGCACATATTGTTTGTAATTTTAAAAACATTTGCAAAACTATGCTTGATCGCCATCAACTGCAGCAGTACGTTTACTGGAGCTCACCTAAAGACCTCAAAGGTCTTGAGTTTGGACCAGGAAAATTTGTGTCGACTCGTGTTGCTTTTCATGAGAAATCTCTAACAGTTTTCAAAATGCGATTGGGCTTCGATTTAGAATGGATCTACGAATGTAAGAGGGCCCTGAGATGCGGCGTATGGTTCAGGTGTCAAGATGCAGTCTTTGCAAGCTACAATTCCGAAACTGATGAACCAAATTTCCTGAAAATCGAAAAGATTCTCAACATTTCCGACGAGCTTTATTTTTTTGGTTCGTACTTGAAAACGTCAAATTTCTCTGAACAGTCTCGGAGTTTTCTTGTTTCTGAAACTTCCAACATTGATCTCCTGAACTTTAACTCCATTTTTGATTACCATTGCTATTCAATCCATCGGTGTTTTGACCAGAACTGCCTCTTCGGGCACGTTGTGCTACGTAATAAAATTGCTTATAACAATTTCCCTAGTTGTGTCAAAAACAATAAACTTTCCTAACTGATTTTCCTTCATATTTATTGCTTGAACTGTTCATAAACTATTTTTTTAAATTTATTTTTTGTTCTCTTTTAAATTTGCTATTAGCTCGTCGCCTCCATTTTTTGAAGTGTTCTAAATTGTTGGGCCATAAAATTGACCAACTTGAGTTCTTTTCGTGTCTTCTCTTCTATTTCTTGGTATTAGCTCGTGACCTCCGATTTTTTAAAACAAATTTTTTAAAGGTTTCGGTGGCAAACGTGTTCTAAATTGTTGGGCCATAAAATTGAACAACTTGAGTTCTTTTCGTGTCTTCTCTTCTATTTCTTGGTATTAGCTCGTGACCTCCGATTTTTTGAAACAAAGTTTTTAAAGGTTATGGTAGCAAAAGTTATCTCAATTGTTGGGCCATAAAATTGACCAACTTGCACTCTTTTCGTGTTTTCTCTTCTTTTTCTTGCTATTAGCCTTTGGCCTCCAATTTTTTGAACAAATTTTTGAATTAGTTATGGTGGCAAACGTGTTCTTAATTATTGGGCCATAAAATTGACAAACTTGAACTCTTTTCATGTCTTCTCATCCATTTCTTGCTATTAGCTCGTGGCCTCCAATTTTTTGAAACAAATTTTTCAAAGGTTATGGTTGCAAAAATTGTTTTTAACTGTTGGGCCTTAAAATTGACCAACTTGAACTCTTTTTGTGTCTTCTCTTCTATTTCTTGCTATTAGCTCGTGGCCTCTAATTTTTGAAACAATTTTTTTAAAGGTTATGGTGGCAAAAAGTGTTTGTAACTGTTGGGCCATAATATTGACCAACTTGAACTCTTTTTGTGTCTTCTCTTCTATTTCTTGCTATTAGCTCGTGGCCTCCAATTTTGTGAAACAATTTTGTTATAGCGATGGTGGAAAAAAGTGTTCTTAACTGTTGGGCCATAAAATTGACCAGCTTGAACTCTTTTTGTGTCTTCTCTTCTATTTCTTGCTATTAGCTCGTGGCCTCTAATTTTTGAAACAAATTTTTTAAAGGTTATGGTGGCAAAAAGTGTTTGTAACTGTTGGGCCATAATATTGACCAACTTGAACTCTTTCTGTGTCTTCTCTTCTATTTCTTGCTATTAGCTCGTGGCCTCCAATTTTGTGAAACAATTTTGTTATAGCGATGGTGGCAAAAAGTGTTCTTAACTGTTGGGCCATAAAATTGACCAGCTTGAACTCTTTTTGTGTCTTCTCTTCTATTTCTTGCTATTAGCTCGTGGCCTCCAATTTTTCGAAGAAAATTTTTAATGTTGTATTTTTAGAAGGTAGTTAGAGACGTACATGAATAAAACTTCTCCTAACAGCACAAATAACAAGTGCTTTTTGGGGCGACCGCCCCTTTTTTTGAATGAGTTTTGTAAAAAAGCAGTACATGATTTGTCATATGAGATCACATAAAAAATCATGTGCCAACACACGATTTTTCAGTTAAAAAGTGACACACGAAAAAATTGCAATTTACATGATATTTCGTGTGAAATCACACGAATCTCTCGAGTTAGCCTTCACGAGTTGTCACGTGATTCATACGATTTTTCACGTAATTTCTCATGTAAAGTCACACGAGTTTTAGTGTGACCCCACATAATTTTTCGGGGTTTTTCACATGATTTTTCGGTAATTTTTACGCAAAAAATCGTGTAAAATTTCATGTAAAAATACACGATTTTTCGTTTGAAAATCCCCCAAAAAATCGCGTGGGCTCACATGAAAAAACGTGTGATTCTACATGAGAAATTACGTGAAAACTTGTGTGAATCACATGAAAACTCGTGAAGGCCAACCCGAGAGATTCGTGTGATTTCACACGAAAAATCACGTAAATTCCAATTTTCTCGTGTGTCACTTTTTAACTGAAAAATCGTGTGTTGGCACATGATTTTTTATGTGATCTCACGCGAGAAAATTTTAGAGTGTTCTACTCATGCGAAACACAACTTCCTCTATGAAGTTTTACTTATGCTGCGTCTGTTTTTGCATAGGCACTGAATATTAGGGCCAGCCAAATTTTAGATTGTTTTTGGTATCGATTAAAAAAAGATTGCCCTTAAGTAGGCTTACGTCAACTTTAATGTCAACTTTAAAACGTTATATATTTTAGTTTGGATCATTCTCTTTTACTGAAAATTCTGGATCGATCAAAACAATCAATCGACCTGTTCTATACCAGTGCGTTTTAAATGTTAGACTTAGTTTGTTTTTGCTCCAATCTTAGTACCCCTAATTAACTGTTAATTACGTACTGTTTGGTTTAAAAAAATCATTTACAAAAATTGTAAACAAAACGTCATAATTTTTTGCCATTTTTATTTTCTTAATTATGTTCTCTTCATTTGCGTCAAATAAATTTTCCATCAAAGAGTTTTTGCACTATCAATTTTACCAATTAACTCTCTACTGTTTCTTGTTACGCTTTTCGTAGTATATTATGGTCAGCTTGCGCAATTTGATTACAAATTGGTCTTATAAATCGAATGTTCAAAGTGTCTCATTGTTATACACAGAACAAATAACAAAACACAAAACTTTACGCTGAAAATTTTCTGATTCCTTCAAATTACTAATCGTAACCCACCAGGCTGGGAGCAGTAAAATAACAAAGAAACAACCATTGTGTTGTACAACAAACTCTTTCGACAAACAGAAACTTCAAATGGTACGCTTTGTTTCAGAAAAAGTGTTACTTTTTAAGTTTCTTTATAACATGTGTTGTTCATTTAGGGTCTTCAATCACTGGCATTTCCAAATCCATAAAATCTCGATTTGAAAATTCCTGCTTCTCCTAGCATTAAAGTAGAAAAGCTCCATTTAAAGTTCATCGCTTTACACTTTACCAGAAGAAATTCAAGTAGATTTATGGTGGAACATTCTCAAATACCCTTGATATGATATTGCAGGTCATCCAAAAGATGAACACATTACAACTTTAATTCGTGGGCAAACACGTAAACACGTGAGGGTGGTACATACTTAACAATTTTAGTAAAAAGTGTGAAAAGTATAAAATTAATTAAAGTATAAAATAAACACTTTTGGTCCCAGGACTATTCCTTGTGGAACACCAAAAGATACAATGGAAGGCAACAAAAA
The DNA here is from genome assembly GCF_964194025.1 of Convolutriloba macropyga. Lineage (NCBI taxonomy): Eukaryota > Metazoa > Xenacoelomorpha > Acoela > Convolutidae > Convolutriloba > Convolutriloba macropyga. The sequence goes on from NC_134482.1 coordinate 47,416,029, forward strand.
ACATCCTATACTAACAATTTGTTGTCGATCTTCTAGATAATCTGAACAGAGAGAGAGAGAGAGAGAGAGAGAGAGTGAGAGAGAGAGAGAGAGAGATAGAGATAGAGAGAGGACAAAAACTTCATCAGCGCTGCCAGTGTTTTCAGTATCCAGGCAGTGTTTCTCATATAAAAAAGGACTTTAACACTTGGGACATTTTTGTCAAGGTTGTTGTAGAATATGAAACCACGAAAAATGATTAGTTGTGGTGCTACGTCTATCCATTCCACTGCGGCGAGCCTTCTTGACTAAGCGCCTGATTTTACAATACAAAATTTGGAACATGAAATTCTCAAAAAAACAATAGCCAGTGACAAATTGGGAAGCAGATTAATCTGGATATAGTTTTAAGAGTCATTTTTTGACACTATTTTGTTAAGTGCTGTAATAGATGACGTTTTCCATTCCGTAGGCCAACAGGAGCACTTTTGATATGCTGATAGATAGAGATAGAATCTGACAGCCACGAAGCAAAAAAGATGGCATTCGGTCTGACCCCATGGAAAAAGTGTCATCGCTTTTGCTCAAATTTTTTTCTGTTTTAAAAATCAAATGCGACTTGTTTTAATTTTGTACTTGGATCTAAAGCTGGAGGTTTTTTTATTATCTATGGAAAGGACTTAAAAAATCATTGAGTTTGTTGCCATCTCATCCTCAGTAGCAAAATTCAAACCGACGCAAGTTTTCACATTAGGAGGGACGTTAGCCTCTCTGAAGTTCCTGAGTAGCCTATGACAGTCCTTCCTGCTCGTCTTTTTAAATTAATAAATACGAAGTCTTGTGTCTTGCTTAGTGGACTCCAAGAATTTTTTCCCAGTTTTTCAATAAATCTGAAAGTTACAAATTTTTCCGAACCTTCTCTTGGCTGCCTCGCTTCTAGTTAATATATGCATTGTCTATGAAGAGCAGAAAAATAGAGCTGCCACACAGTTTTGCTGTTTGTATCAAAACGGAATTTTTTTCAGCTGAGAACGGAGATTTTTTAAATCTTAGAGTGCCATACTAAAATATACTCAAAGGATTCAAAAGGAAAAAATAAAAGTTCGTACAAATAGGACTCTTGACTAAATGCCTCACTATACAACGATGATTTTGATTAACTACGATTGAGAATAATTTTGTTATTATTGATGAGTCGAACCTGAAAAGTTATTGGAAAGTCTTTTTTTGCAAATGGATTGGAATTCAATCTAGAGAAGGGAAACTGATATCCAGGTGGTTCCCACAACAACACGTGTTAAAATTTGATTTAGTTTAATCCCAAAAAATCAATAAAACTTTATCTGAAATTCTAGACGAAGACAGAGACGTTCAAGCGGTCTTAGAAATCTAATACATAAAATTACTAGTACCAATAATTTGCAACTCGAATTTCGAATTCAATCCACGTTTTAGGCAGAGTGTAAAAAAACTGTTGAAATAAGTGTCGACTTCAATTCAAATTGATCGCTGACAAATATTGTCGAGGACAGTGGCAGATTTTATACGCAAATTAAAAAATCAGCTTTGTTTGTTTGCACATCTGCCAATGCCCCCCAAAAAAATCTTTTTATTCTGAAAAATAAAAGACAAGACGGGACGTTAAAGAAGATTCTGCTATTAACGCTTCGCCCTATTTGCATTTTTTTTCTGTTTAGACGAGAATTTGCACTATGTAACCCACCAGGAATGCGATATGCTTATTGAACCAAGATTTTTTTAGGTATAAAAAGAATCGTCTGTTGTATTAATTGGTATGCAAAGATCTAGCGGGAAAAATTTGAATGTAGTTCTCCATTTGTCTCCTAGTTTTGGCAGCAGTTCCGCGATTTCGGCCTTTAGTTCGAAGTTGTAAATGGGGAACGGGAGACGAAACGCAGCGCTTACAAATTTTTCAGCAAGAGGAATCTTAGAATCCCGGTGAAAAATGGTTCCACTTCTCAGAAAGATATTGTACTCATCTGTTGCTTGGGAGTGTGAAGAAACTGAGCATTAAATTCGTACGAACGACGGTATTGAGCTTCAAACTCAGTTGTTCGTTGCACTGTGGTTTGTTCTAGTTGTTGAATTTGAAATGGTTTCTCAGAAACCAAGATAAGCAACTGCATGCATCACTACATGTAGTCATTATTTTGAAGTGAACAATTGTGATAACTCTTTTTTTTGCATGACATTTCAAATTGTTTGTACGTTTGAGGTGAAAATTCAGCAATGGAGTTGATCGGAAGTTTGGAATTTCACTAAGTCAAAGGCAAATGAACTTCCGGAAGTTTTGTCAGTCTTTGGATTTTTCTGTTTCAGATACAAATAACTGGATTGCGAATTTGAGTTGAGAAGGGTAAAACAATGTCATAGCAAATTGGTGACATCAAAATGTTTGTTGACATTGCAAATAATTAAAATTCAGCAAAACTGATTATGACTGTTGAGAGAGACAGCTGTCCACTGACAGATCCAGTAAAGGAATAGTGGCCCTAGAGGGCAAAAAGTGTAGGTTTTGAAAGATAGTAGTCTGAAAATTTTTATTTCAATTACATATAACTATTTGTGGATAATACTGGTGATACTGCATGGAAATAACAGGGCGATTTCTCTTTCAGATCCAATGGAAGAGAATCTCTATTCAGCTCATGTATGCTTCTAAACGATTCGAGCGAGTTCAGGAAGAAGTGTAGCGACCCTACAAACATGCTCATGAAATTTTTAATGCGGAAGCTTTCAAAAATTACATTTTAAAGGCTGCAAACAAAAAAACACTTGAAAGTCACAGCTAAACAAGCTGATTTATGGCTCATTATTTATGAGACAGTATCTGTAAACAATTGTCATAAGGATTTATGGCTTAAACATTAGAACCGATTGTGTCAGAGAATAAATATGATGTTCAACGCTATCGTTGGGACCAAACACTGCGTTTGGGAAAAACAAACAGAGCAAGGACTCTGGAACCAAGTTATCTTGGTGAACGCAAATATAGATAAAACCGGGGTCTAAACCGTTAAATTCGAGTATCACGATTCATAATAGTTTTTAACGCAATTTTTGAAGCTGCCTTTCCTACTTTACACTTTTTTAAAAGTTAACTTGTATTAATTCTTCTTTTAGCTGAAGTTTGCTTTTAATTTCTCAATTCAATTACTTCACCCAATCCGAATTTTTCACAAGAATTCGGAGGACACTTTAGAATCCAAGTTAATCCGAAGGGACTCAATATTGGCGACAGAGATATAGAACCCGGAACAAAAACCCAGTTTTCCGATTATCGGCACGGCCATTGACTTTGTGGAACAGGTAACACAAGTGTTGTCAACACGGCAATCGTTGCTGCGAGAAAGGAAACACACATTCTCGGCTCAAGGATTCGACTGATAGAGGCAAGTTCAGCGGCAGTGACACAATAGGACATTGCAGATAGAACAGAGAAATACACTGAGTGCTGGGAGTGAACTATTTTTCAAGAGAAGGGAAGTCACAGCAAGTCACTGGAAGTGTCTGAGCAGTCAGTGGAATTTCTTTGGTCAGTGATAGTGGGCTGCTTCTTTGGGTGAAAGATCTAGAAGAAGCGAATCCGCAGATTTTTAGGGGAGGAGAGCTGCACTGAATTACCACAAACAACAGGTTAGTTCACAACAAAGGTGCTCTTTGTGTCATTATTATTTGTTTTACAGTAAAAACCGGAAACTGGGGCAAAGAAATGCATTCCTGAGCGAAATAAGGTGAGTATCAAAACTTATTACAGTTTCGGGTTCAAATGATTTAAGAACCCATTAGGATTTGCACTTTTCAATTTCGTAAATATTTTATTGTAATAACCGGAAACTGGGGCAAAGATTTGCTTTTTCTGAACGAAAAAAGGTAAGTATCAAAAATTATTACAGTTTCAGGTTCAAATGATCTAGCGAACTATTAATATTTGCAATTTCCACTTTCGTAAGTATTAGATTGTCTTATCCGGCTACCTCAATCCTTGAAACGAAAATTTTACCCAGTAAAATGGATAAATTCTTTAAAATTTAAAATCGCTCCGACCTTAAAAAGGTATAAGTTTATATATAAATATATAACAGTACTGAGACATAACTGTAAAATAATGGAAGTATCCTAGTAATTTGAGTCAAAATATCAGCGGGTTCCGTATCGAAAATGTTATTGCCGGAGGCTTTCATCGGTTCAAATGATTTTGAGAGCTACTCGACACATCTTGAGCTATTGGCGGAGCTGCAAAAATGGAAACGTACAGAACTTGCAAGCTCTGGCGGAGCAGCTCGCGAAATAGATGAGCGGTTGCACTATTTTGCCCTCCGCTTACAGAAGTCAGCAATTGAGTTCTATCGAACCTTACCGCAGAACGTGAGAGATAGCTACGATGAAACTGTTAAGGCTTTTTGAAATCACTACAGCGAAAAACCGGTTGTTTTCCGGGGACGGCTAGCGCATCGTGTTCAGCACCCAGGCGAAAATTTAACAGATTTTCTGGGGGCTTTAAAGCACTTAGCTCACAAAGCATACCCAGAGGAGTCACAAGATATCCGTGGCCACTTAGTGCTCCGGGGTTTTCTGGAGGGAATACATCACAGTCAGGTTAGGTTAGACCTAAGAAAAACATTAGAAGATAAAGATATGACTGTGGACAAAGCGCTAGAAACAGTCATATCTTTATCTTCTGGAAGCCGTGACAAGAGTAGAAGAAGAGAAACAAGTGCCTCAAATTGCTGCCATTAGACAAGATGACTCAAACAAATCCCTAATCGAGGCGGTTAATGGTTTAGTTCAGAAGTTATCGGGAACTGCTGATGGCAATTCCAGGGAAAGTGGCGGTAACAGCCAAGGCTGGGTTAACACACGATGCGGGTATCAGGGACAGAATAACTTCAACCAAAACCAGGGCAGACCCAATTTGCTAGAAAAAGAAAAAAGTGGATACCCCAATAATGATAAAAACTTTAATAGAAACTCCAAGGATACATGTACTGGATGCGGATAAAAAGGGCAAAGAATTAAACAATGTCGGAACTGTTTTTATTGCGGAAGTTCACAACACAAAAAACGGTACTGTCCTAACAGAAAACCCAAGCAAATGACAGAATCGGCAACTGTTATCAAAGTCTGTTCAACCAGCACAACAAAATGCTTCACTATACAAATACTCATACAAGGGCAAATGAAAGTGGGGCTGGTTGATGGCGGCAGTAGTGTATCCCTCATCAGCGTCGACGCCTTCAAAGCCATAGGAGACACAAAACGAATAGACCCATAAAATAACAGAGTCTTAGCTGCTAATAATACCTCAGTGAAAATCTTAGGAAAAGTTGAAATTTTAGTTCAAATGAAACCCATACAACCCCAATTTTTGCATGAGTTTTTGGTCACTCAAGAAAATCATATCTCGCTTCTACTAGATTTGGACATCCTTACTGATCAAAAGTGTATACTGGATTTAAACGAAAAGATATTACTTTGTGGTCGAGACAAATTCCCTATTCCGCTTATAACTCAGAACGTAAACAACGTAATTCATTTACTCTTCTGTTGGAAACGCTCATAATACCGGCAAGACACGAAGCCTGGGATCTTTTCCGTTTAGCCCCCCCCCCCCAGTACGTTATGCGCCCCCAGTTACAGAACACGTGCCATTACATAGTAATTCATTATGTAAAATATTACACCTGCGTCTTGGGGGGTGCAAATAATATGCGCCCACTAAGCTGGGGGGCACAAACGGAAAAGATCCCACGTGCCATTACATAGTAAATCATTATGTAAAAATATCGAACGTGCGTCTGGGGGATGCAAATAATACGCGCCCACTAAGCTGGGGGGGCACAAACGGAAAAGATCCGAAGCCTGGAGAGACGTGATTGTGATAAATGAGAACGCTGAGGTGACAAAGAAAAGTCAAGGCCTGGTTGAAGGCCTCAAGGACTTTGAAAATTGCACTGGTGTTTTAGCAAGACCCTATGGCAGCATAATGCTCCACTCATTATTAAATCAAAAACTCGACAGCAAACTTCCATCCATGAGTTTCGTATATATTACGTGCACCGTGATCCAAAAGCACGCATCTTATTTGATTTAATAACTGGAATCTCTCTGTTGGGCCTCCTTTATCAGGCTGTATCAATAGAGACAGATGTCTGAATCGCCGTTGGATTTCCCCAATCGTTGCAGTGGGCGATATCCAAAGTAGATCGTATATTGACAATGCTCCTGTACCTGGTAACGTTTTCTCAATCTCTTGTAGTTGTCGTGTAGTGAGCTCTTTGGCGTTTATCTCCGCCTCTAATTTTAACTCTAATTTTCTTACCCTTGAAGCCGTTTTTGAAGTTTTTTCCCGAGCTACTTCCAGCTCCCCCTCGTATTGTTTGAGTTTTTTAAGAGCTGATTTTAGCTCCCCAGACAAAACGTCTGATTCAGTTCTTGCTGACTCGCAGACGAGCCGCATTTGCTGGAGTTGGCATTCCAACTCAACTATTATTATTAGCTTGCTGTAGGTCTAACCTAACCTGACTGTGATGTATTCCCTCCAGAAAACCCCGGAGCACTAAGTGGTCACGGATATCTTGTCACAGATGCTGGCTTGCTGTAGACTCAAGATGGCAGAATATTTATGGCACCAAGGGCGTGAAGCTGCCGGAAATCGAGAATACAGTTGTGTTGCAAGAGGCACACATCAGTGAGGCGGGTAGCCATATTCAGCGGCTGAAAATCTTAGTCAGCCCAAGCCTCCCTCTGTATGACGATACTGCAGAGCGCATCCTCTGCCAATATGAAAACGGGCATCAAAATACACCATACCAATTGTATATTACATACTCGGACATATTAACGTACATACGCACGAGAATAAGTTTTGCTCTTCTGTGCAGCGCTATCATATTTCTCAGAGGGTGCCGTGGTTCCAAACGGCCGAACGACATTGATTGTTGTTGCAGTGCCATAGTGTGGGAGGGGAGACTATATTTATAACAAATTAGCTTGTATAGAAATTTTATTCTTTTGACGCAGCTCTAAAAGAGTTATAGTGCCTTGTCTTTAAATTTATATACAATGCAGTGATGTCAGATGTGATACGGTCAAGAAGGTTTTTCGAAGCTCAGAGGGGAATTGCTGCCGTATGAGAAATGATGCCATTAAAATGTGCATCGACCTGTTCCATTATTTTAGCGTGCAAAAAGTTTATATAATATTAAACAATTCCAAACAAACTTGTGTTAAATTTTCAACTGGTTTCGCTAACTGTTAATTTCAGATTTGGGTAATGAGCGCAGGGTATTTACACTGTGCTCTTGTAATGCTGAAACAAAGAGTATGACAGAACGTGGCAGTTATGGTTATATACCTAGGCAAGTTTTGTCTCGTAGCCAGTACAATGAATTTCAGCGAAGATTGGAGTTGGCGTTCACTTGGCTATGCAGTCAGTTAGACGAAAGTGATTGTCATGGATTGATCCTTGAGTTTACTGAAGTTTTGCATGCTCTAAAGGTTTGGCAAATTAAAAATGTTCAAAATTAGACCGATTGCGTATAAATTTTAATTTTCGATGTTTTCAGGTGAGTGATTTGTCGCAAATCTGCCCAGCCAACTTCACCATTGCATTTGTGTCAGGGCAAGTCTACTGCAATGTATGTGAGCAGCTTTTTGGGTTGTCCATAGCTCCGCGGGAGTTAACCATTTTTGACGAAATTCTGAATTTCTTGTTGGATCGAAGGTCGCACTTTCCTGTGTCATTCTCGCTTTCTGCTCTGACATTTTCTCCGTTGCACCAGGTAATTTTTTTGTTAGATGAAACATAGTAATCAAGCTCTTCGTCAAGCTCTACTTGATGAAACGTAATAATTCAGATTTTCTAAAGGGAGTAGGCTTGTTATTGCAGCATTATAGGCATCAGAAAATTCAGATTTATTATGTTTCGGCCTCCCTCCACCCCCTTTACTATGCCCCCTTTACAAATTATGTGTTGTTTTATAGAAGGTTTCCATGTAAAATAAGTTAGCATGTGCGCTTTGGGACGAAGATATATGCCCACTAATAAGATGAGGGGGGGGGGGGGGTGACAGAATAGATCCAAAAATTCTTAATCTGAGATCGCATTTTGCTTGGGGTTATTATTGGCTCCTTAAATACCTCAACGAAATTTTTAAGGTTCATTAAGATTACCACTATACCAATAGAGTGCTATTCTCGTCTCAAATTGACCAGTTTCGCCATATCCAGGAAATGAGTTGTAATTTGCAGGTCTCTCACTGCGCGATGATTGAAGCCATTATGAATGTGCATATCCGAACTCTGCTAACCTGTGAACAGATATCTTGTTCAAGGTAAATAGTAACTTTCACCCTTCTTGAGCTCTCCACTCTATTGATCGTTGTATTTTTTTCGAGTCTTCTGCTGCGAGCATATTGAAAACCAAGAGAAAGTTTAGTTCTTTCCCGAAGCGCCTCTCCACGAATTTACAGCCCTTTTGTGGTATATTTGCGGTAATGGGGGCTAAGCTCTAGCATGCTATGGTACTAACTTAACTGGGGGGGGGGGGGGGGGGGGCGATAATGGACCTACCCAATTTTTCTGCGTTTAGATACGAAGTGCTATCTGATCCGAAGCTAATTCTGAGTTGGAACCACATAGAAACTGTAATACTCTATTGGATGAACGAAATTACAAATCGTGTCAACAAAATAATTCGTAGCCAACCAGCAGTGACCAAAAGCTGCTTCAACTCGAGACATTCTCTCAACACGAGTTTTGAAACTCTTGGTGTCAATGGCAGGAGTCCAAGCAACGCAATTCAGATTCCTGAAGTGGAAGATGCTGCACAGGGAATTTCAGATGGTCAAACATTACTGGCTGTTCTATCATATCATTTTCCCAATCTGCTGCCACTGAAAGGTAGATGAGAAATAGTTAAGTTCCTGCAACTCCTTGGAGTGTTTTAGGCTCAAACAGGAGCTGGTGTCATAAACGGCTTCTGGAGTCGTGGATAGAGCACGTCCAAAAATTGGGCGTTTCCCATTATAGCCCCACTCCACGAAAATATTGCCCCCCGTCATGGTATAATTACCATGATGGAAGTTATATGACTAGTAAACTTGATGGGGGGCTATAATGGGAAAGACCCCAAAATTTAATACAACCCAAGTGAGGCAGATCGAGTTTCGTGTTTTAAGCATGGTTACGTGACTCTGCAAAAGTAGCTTCAAATTTCTGCCATAACATCTCGAAGCGCTACGCTAAGCGGTTCTCAATAAACGACAGAAGTTCTCAGTAATTTCAAGCGGAGCCACGTTATGTGCGAGAAGTGAGTATCAAATGAACATCGTCTGTTTGTTTTTCAGCTGGAAAGTTCTACCCTCTCATGAGCTTCTCAGACTGTGTACACAATCTGTCTCTTGTCTGTGATTTCTGCACTAGTGAAAGCTACACTCAAAACTGCTCTAATGTCCAGCCCTGGCTCTTAACAGTCGAGGACTTACTCTACCCGAACTTGTCGCTTCGCGTGCACGTTCTCAACGCTCTCGTTCAACTGTATCTGGCCTTGAAGGCTGTCCCGGAACAGGAAACACTGTTGTATCAGTCTAGTCAAAGTACGTGTTTCTAAATGTATTTGTTAAGCTAATCACTTATAAAAAGCAAGCGAACGTCTCCAAATTAGTTTCAAAGACATAGGACAGAGTCGTGTGAGAATTATAACTTCTTGATGTTCATTTTCATGTTGAAAATGTCTCGTGAGTTTCTTTCGTTTCAGCATGGTTTTCACTTTTATAACATTTTTTGAACTTTTTGGTCTGATTAGTTTGCGTGGGCGATAACTGCAATGTATTTTATTGCTCTAAAAACTGTTTGTGGCAAATTAATTGATATTGTTTGCTCTTTGAAGTGCATGTCGCCCAATGAATTCCTTTTTAATAGCCGCCCTCATCTTCTCAGCAGGCTGTTATTGCGCTTCTTATTTTTTTTACTTCAAATAAAAATTTGTTTCAGTTTATCTCATTTTGCCTCATTTTTGGACATTTTGTATAAAATCTTTTTGACTTTTCTGGGCTAATTTCCTTTTTCACACACTCTGCTCAAAGCGCTTTTGAACAGCTGTTGCCCAGCAAAGCAATCCAAAATGAACGGTGTCATAAAAACACAATCAAAAATAGAATCAGCCTAAACCCATGAAGCCCATTTTTAGTTGCCCGCTACTTAAACTTTGTTCTTATTTACCATCTGTAATGCTCAGTGGTGTTTATACTAGACCTGTATAGTCTCATTAAGGAACATGAGTATATTAAACTACGAAATGAAACAAAAAATATTTTCTTTTCTTTCTGCTTTTTCAATCCCGACTGTAATATACCTTAGTCCGGCTATATTATTGTGTTAAATTTGTTGGAGTAATGTTTCCCGCTAATTTAATTAACTACTTAGTAGCATGGCTTTTATTACTTAAATTATTCTTTTCGCATGATTAATTGTTCAGGGCCTGAGCAGTTTCAATATTGCTTCGGAGCAGGGCCGACAGCTATAAGTTTTGTCACTAGAGAAAGAGATTCCAATCTAAGACTGAATTACTTGTCTACTGATTTTCAACTTGACAAACTTGGTTGTGTCGCTTAGATTATTACTTTTTAAGACCTGAGGGCCGTATTTACATTTCAGTAATCACTTATACAAATACATCAAGATTAAATCAAGATAAATAGAACTTCTGGCGCGTGCTGGCACGTGCCGGGCAAATAAGATGAACATAGTAAAGTTTACATTGTAAATATAAATACAGGCTAGCATTGTCACAAATTCCTCTATTATGGGTAAATCAAATAACAAAAGATAGTTAAATGGTTTTTAAGACAAATATACTTGAGAAAGTTTACAGGATGTTAATAAAATAAATATACATTTTATCATCTTAATAAGGCAGAAAAGTGAAGTCTATATATGGCCTTGAGATTATTGCAAGTATAGCACTAAATAAGGCGATCAGTAAAATTGGGGAACAGATATCGATTACTATATAAAACGTACTTTAGGACGTTACACTACCCACGTTTAATGAAAAATTTAGATATAAATTTTTTTTTGATAGAATACACAGATAAAATGTTAATAAGGAGCCACCCTTAAGTTTCTGTCGCGTTTTCGTCAGTTTCCATACAGTCGTTAATAAGTTGTTGAAGAAATTCGGGATTCAGTCGATTAGAGCACATAGAAATTGTTGATTTTGATCATCTATTCGGCAAATTGGGCTTTTGTGTAGTTGCAGAGATATCAACTTTGTGATCGGTCATTGTTTTAAGAACGCATATTTCATTGTCAAGGTATTGAATTTCTTCCTCGATTTTCAGTAGACGTGCATCTATATTGTTATCTATGTTTGTTTCTCCAACAATAGTCATCAAATTTTTCATTTTATGGTCAAGGGACTGTATCTTTGTCAAGTCACTGTTTGCAACCGAAACTACTGGTTTAAGAGGGATTTTTCCATCGGAGAATTTCATAAAATTGGGGGTTATTCGTTGGAAAAATTTGATCTTATGATACAGATACATTACTAGAATGTGAAGGAGAAGATTTCCAATTAAGACTGTAATAGTCAGAGTAAGGGAAAGCTTTATTGGAACATAAGATTCTAACTTGTCGACCAGAGACGGCTTCAGGAGTTGCATTTTGTGGACCAAAGGGGCTGCTATTTTGTCTAAATCGGCTTGTTTAAGAGAGTCAGTTGTGCTGATCATTTCTACTCTCAATTGTTGAAACAATTCAATGTTAGCATCTGTTTTCGACGTAAAGTAAGGGAGTTTCTCAATTTCCGGTAACGATGAAATGAGGTGTTGAAGAGGGTCAGCAAGTTTAACATCGATTCGAGTGGCTGGAATTGTTTGGCAACTCGAGAGGTCCGGTCGGATTTTGATGTGTTTGCTGATCAATTGGATTCCGCATTGGAGAGTTATTATGCAGAGTTGACATCCCTCCTTCTCTTCACTAGTTGGCAACGAGGCATCGTTCAAATTGTATTCTCTCCACGTAAATGGTTTTGCGCTCATGATTAGCCAAATCCCGTAACCGAGATTTCTGGCGGTTTCAGGCGTTGGGAGCATTACCTTTTCTGTTTGGCATACAGAAAGTGCAACAACTGTCGCGTGAAAATAGAGTGTTGCTAAGCAAGACGATTGTGCTAGATGGGTCTCCATAGTTTCGTTGCATATACGATAAGTTGAAGATCCTGGACAGTTATCGAGTTGTTGTTGGGTTAATGTAGTCGTCTCCATGGAATCCTGCGAAATTGCCATGTATGGACCTTCGATGATCCATTGAAGGGCTTCTTTAGGATCCTGTTGGGGCATTGGGATGACGTGTGCACTGTACACGTGAAATGAAGTTTGACGGGATGCTAGAGGAATTGCTAGAGTCAAAAGTAATCCTTGTTCAACGGTAGCAATTTCATAAACAAGTTTGGCATCATAATATGACATGAGATCCTTCATGGGTATTGCTAGTGACAAACGATCTGTTGAATGTTGCTGGCTATCATGGACTGAATCTAAGACGGCTATTAATGATTCGCGGGGAACTAGTGACATTGGTAATCGTTTATCTAACAGAATGGGTATGGAATTTAAACAAATTTATACTATAGGCATATAAAGCTGATCGATAACTTTTGATGTCGGCGTATAAAATTGATAACAGTGATGCTACAGTATCGAAGTTGAAATTTAATTACTGATTTGAGAAGAGCATTTGTGTACAATCTCGTAATAAATGGAGATTTTTCTCGAAAATATCGAATTGATCTTGTACTACTTTCCAGTTTTGATTTTGATTGTTTTGCATTTCCTGTTGGATTTCCGAAACTTTACCAATTTCATTAGAGATAAGAAAGAATTTTTCATTGCTGGCAGACTCAACTTCGATTACATAATCAGTAAGGACGGATGCGTATTCGTTAAGTCGTGCAATATTTTCTGCATTTTTGCGTCCATAATTTTGGCATTTTCCGAACAATCCTGTTATTCCGCATCCTTCTGAACCTGCCATTGAGACACCGAGGGATCCAAATAGTGCTATTCCAGCGACTGCGGCGGCTGCTGCTACTGGTGCTGCACGCTTTTGTCTGCTTCTTTGACAGTTTTCTTCTTCAGGGCTTAAAAATTTCGCGGTAACTTTACGCATATGTTTCACTTCGTTTTCTGCTGATTTTGTCTCATTTGTGATCTTTGAGAGCATCCAATCCAAGTTGAAAGGTTTATTAGATGAGTTAAATGGCTCGGAGATGTTAACTGGGCACAAAATTGACGGTTGTGTCCACATAGTTGCTAGTTTTTCTAGCATATCTTCGATTTGTTTCATAATAAAATCGTATTGCGGGAAAGGAACTAGGAATTCAACGTTAACGAACTTCTCTGCGAGTAGAATCTGTGATTCTTTGTGAAAAAGAATTCCTTTAGTTACCGCTTCATATTTAGTTGGGGTCTCTGTATTAATAATTTCAGAAACTAAGAAAAGAGAAAAAATGAACAAATTAGTGTCTTCATCGTGAGAAAAGTAAAGTGTACTGTAAGTTGAAATCCAAAGCAAGTGACGTTCAATAGAGACCCGATGTGTTGTTCTACTAATATTTGTCTCAATTGTTAACATTACCATACTGAGTTGTTGTTCATTTGATGGTAAATAATTGCTCTAGCATTTTATATACAGATTTCCAATTATGGTGATGTTGATGTTTGATTTGTAAATTATCACAGTTTCTCCCAGCTGCACGGGTCGAGTCAGCGCTCAACCTGAGCCAGGGGGGGCAAATAATTAGGTTCTTACAGCACCATTTCCCAGCAACACGGGTCGAGGTTGCGCCACTTGCGGCTAATAATGCTACGCAAGTAGGGCTAAGTGTTTTCGAGTTTTTCAGATTGCGATCATGTGTTTCAACATTACCGTGTTAAATTCTGTCTTAACATGCTGTCCGAATGGTACTTTTTATGGAAAGTTGGGTGTTTTGACCAAAGCTGTGATCCATCAATGTAAATCTAAGGAAGAGGTTATTGAACAATGTTCAGAAGTGGCAGTGCTCCTAATTGGTTTGATGTTTCTACTGATTTCAATTCATATCAGCATATTATGTGGTCTGAAGTATAGCGGGCGTTTTCGGGGATTATTTAACAGATTTGCCAATAGGGTTTTCGATTGGAGAAACTATCTCCCTCGGTTTATTTGAAGATATCAAATCAAGTCATTGAGTTATTCAAGTGTAGAGTTCCAAGAGTTTTAGCAGCAGTTTCCTAGAATGACTGATATGTTGCTTAATTTGCTTGAAGTTAGGACTCTTTTTAAACTATGTGTAAGGATGTCAGCATGTTTTTGTTTTGCCATTTAACAGTTGAAGGCATTTAAATGTTGTGCATTAGAGGTCAGTCGCTTTGAGCAGTTAATTTTGCATGGCAGTTTATAGCATAGCATGACTTTTACGTGTTAAGAAAGCGCTTCTCTAGCGTGTGTATAGTGTCATTGTTCAGTGAACAAGTGTTTCCTTGTGGCTCTACGGAAAATTGTTACTCAATTTTGGCTTATTTAGTTTATCATTGCACGTTAACCACAGTGAGTTCTGGATTTCTCATTTTCTTTATAAAGTTGTTAATTTCAGATAAAGATGGATGATTTTTCTCAGAAATGCAGTAATTTGGTGAAGATGGGGTGGAACAATGATTTTGAAAAGTTTGGCATCAGACGTTTACCTTGTAGGAATGACTGGGAAATAGGCGATAACGACGAATTTCCAACTGAGGAGAAGCATTATGCATGGAAGCGTGAGCTGATGGACAAGTGGAATGGTGGGCTGATTACCAATCCTGAAATCTTTATTCTTGAGGAGGAAGGGGTAATTAGTGCTCGGAATTCTGGCGTGGATTACGGTTAAGGTGATGCACAGACAATCTCCTTTGAACTACCCCGTCAAAAAGTTAACTTCGAAGAACATCCCGCTGTTAAAGTAATGAGTGCTGCCAGTATTGCTACGAGAGGCGCATGGTGTACTCTGGGCCATATAGAATGGGGGGTGAGGAGTCAGTTGCAAAGCTCATCTCTGGGTCAAAATTATGGATTATAGCGACGAATGTTGATGCTGGTGAAGCTTTATTCGATCTGACTTCTTTTGACCTCTTATACGACTTTCTCACAAAAGGGACTGATCGTCGAGGAACGGAGAGATCTAGAATGGAAAACCATCTCCATTTTCATGTCGCTGAACCTCTAGACTTATTAGTACAACCCAGTTTTGCCGTGCATGCTGTTATTACGGAGCCCACTTTTAGTCGGGGTAAACCTGTTTGGGCGGTAGTTACCGGCTATGAAGCTTTTGCTAAGAAGGATAGCACAACAGTTCGGGGTCGCGGTGTGATAAACGATTTTTGTTTGGATGTATGGAAAGGTCAAATTGTGCAGGAAATGCGATTATATTCTGAATTGGAACTTCTGCCTCGTCTGAAAATAAATGATTACCGGAACTCTATCAAGGGCTCACCCGAAGGTGGGGAGCTTCCGTCCTTTATAGCTGAAACTAACGTCAGAAGTCACATATAGATTCTCCTTCGCGGTGGGTATCCATTAAAGCAAAGTTTGAGTGAGATAAAACCGAGAGTTGTGAAGAAGCCAAATTTTCGTTCCAAAGAAGTAGCTGTAAATAATTATGTTACAAAGTAAACAGAGCTGAGTGCTGACGGGAGAAGGGACTGGCCAAAGTGTTTTCTGGAGCTATTGGAGGAGAAGTTGTTGTATTAAAAGTCACCGCATCCTATAGGTTGGTGAGACATTGAATTTATCATTTTTCGTTTTAAAAATATTTATGCAAACGGTGTTTGCATAGAGGTTTATCGCGTATCTACCCGAGTTTAGTGCAATTGTACATTTGAAATCGGTTAATAAACAGTCGACGGCAATTGTAGCAGCGTGTAGATCGCGCTGTTTCTATCAGAAACGCAATTTGTTTGGCAGTTAACAAGTTTCACAAAATTAAGCCGTTTTTTGCGGTCTGACGGCCGCTAGTAAATCATTGATAATTCGACTTTTAGTTCGAAATTGGGAAATCCTGCCCACAGGAGTCTAAGTTATAATCAGGTGCGTCTATTTGTGTTTAAAACAAGTAGTTACAAGTGTTCTTTGGTTCGGGGGGGGGGCGGGTTTAAAGTTTTGGAGAAATTTTGACGGATTGAATTTTTGGCCATTCAGACGGTATAAAATTATGAAAAACTCTTCAATCACGTCGTTTTTTGGACTGATTCATTAGTTCGGAAGCCAATCTCAATGGTGGTATAGTTAGTTTCTGTCAAAATACTTTTTTTTGAACTATGAGTGTTTTAGTTGATTTTTGAGCCGTTTTTCATGGGTCGGATTTCCTCGAATTCAGGTCGCCAGTACTCTTAGCCAAAATGGCCTCAGACTCGTTCCTGGGGCAACTGGACCCTGGTTTGTATCCCTGGGGTTCCAGAAAAATGTTTCCGGGCGTCTGAAGGCCTTTTTTGGTGCTCTAACTTAGCCATTTTTGGAGGGTAACCAATGTGATATCAATTTTGGATCGTTTTCTGGAAAGAAGTTCATTTTTCTCCAATATTACATAAACTAGCCTCATTTTTGGTTCCTCAGCTTCATTGGCAACATATGTAGAGGCGATGGATGTACTTTGTGTTATCTAAAGTTGATTTTTGCTAGGGTCATTGGAGATAAACCAATTGCACGTTCTACATTTTTCTGTTTTCGAACTTTAGGCGCTGTTTTTAGGCGCTTTAAGACATGATAATGCGCGTCAAATGGTTAACTGGCCATTGCACATTATCAGTTAGTGGCCGTGTTATAGTTGTATAGGTGAATTTCTACTGGGACCGAAAATACTTCAATAATCTGTCGTAAAACACTTTTTTCTGAAAGTTGATCGAGACCACATCCGAATTTTGGTAAATTTATTGAGCGTATGTTGTGCTTCAATATAACAAATCGTAGTGTGTGAAGACCAACTGAGAGGTTGTAATAAGTAGGTTTATAATAGTAGTTCTCTTTCGTGACCAGATTGAAGATATATCGATTTAAATTCGTGTCATAAAATGAGATAACGGAACCTATTGGTGGTTTTTGCGCGAATTCTTGACTTTGCAGCATTTCGGGGTAGTATTTGACAATTTGCCAAGTGAGGCCTTTACTCATCTTCATATTACTTGATATGCAATGTGCGAAAGAGCGTCTGGAGTTGAGAATATCACCTCTATGATGGAAGAAATTGGCTCTTGTTTTTCCGATTTCAATTACATTTATGTTTGAAATAGTTTGTTTGCTCTTTGACTCGCTTCGGGTTACCCTTCTGTTATCGGCTGTTGAACCTCTTTGATATCTCTTAATGCTAGATCGGACTTGGTCTAGTTTTGTTTCTCTAGTTGGAGTTTGGTCCCTTCTTGATCTGCGCGATGATTCTGCAATTAGTTGGTGTTTTTGTTCTTTTGTTAAGATAGGTGGCTGTGTGGGAGATTCGAGCAGTCGTGGCGTTTGTGAACGTGAACCGTAGCGTGCTACTGGTTCCCAAGATTCAAATTTTCTGACTCCTCTCATTTTTGCAAAGTTGACTCTGTTTTGATTGCTTCGAGTGCTTGGTCCCGGTTGTTGTTCTGTATCTTCTTCGTCGTTTGCTCTAATTCTTTCGCTCTCGGCGGCTGCAGGGAGGCTTTCAGGGTACTGAAATTCTTCTGTTATTGCAATAATCTCGGGGCTATCTGAAAGGCTGGCTCGGGGTGAATTTTCTTGCGAATTTCTTGGCGAATTCATTGGTGAAGGTGTTCTAATTTCCGCTGGCGGTATTACGGGTATTGGCGGTATTACCGGCACTATCTGAGGTACTGGTGCTGCCAATGGCGTTGCAGGGGCTCTATTTAGAGAAACAGTTACGCCAAGGCGTATTTGTGAAGGTTGAACTGTTGCAGTCTTTGAAAATGCGGTACTTTGCTCCTCTTCTAATAAATTTGGGATATACTCGTCAAATAATTCTGGCTCATTTCGAGTTGTTCTTCTGGGAGGATCCGCTTCAAACTTTGCAGGATCAATTTCCTGTATGTCTTCTGGTGGCTCTGTCAGTTTGATAGGTCTTAGTCTGATCCGATGAACACATTGAGTGTAATTTGTTCCTGTTTTTCTAATAATATAATTTGAATTTGTTAAGACTTTTTCGACTCTTATAGAGTGGTAGCCATGTTTGTACTGCTTTCTGGGTAAAATCGTTTTGCCTTGTTAAACGAGGGTTTAGTAGTAAATAATGTGAGTGCAATTTGAGTGGCTGTGCTTCAGCTTTTTGATCGTAATAACTTCTGTATCGCTGTTAAGAATCTAAAAGTCTTTGTTTATTTTCGCCAAATTTTTGAAGCATTGCGTCTTGTAGCTGCGAAACGTAATCTGAATTGACTTCAACTGCTTGCATTGCTCCTGTGGAAAAACGGAGATCAAGGGGTTTAACAGGCTCACGTCCATGAAATAGAGTTGTCGGACAACATTTAATTGAAGAATGATACGATGTATTGTGTATAAAGGTTGCAAGCGGTACATACTTGTGCCAATCATTCCACTGTTCATTGAAGTTGAGTTTTAGGATCCGTTTAAGTGCTGCGTTGGAGCGTTCCACTACTCCAATTGTCTGTGGGTGTTTCAGCGTAGCATGTTTGAGTTTAACTTCGAGTAACTTCGTTAATTCAGCCATTAGCTTTGAGGTGAAATTTGTTCCTAAATCACTCAGTAATGTACTAGGTAAGTAGCTATGCTGGAAGAAAATCTTCACAAGCTCTCTGGCATCTGTGTCGGAACTACCATTTGTCATTGGTACTGCAAACAAGTACTTCGTAAACACGTCAATTCTACTAAGAACGAATTTGTGAATTGAGCCTTTTTGTTCAACTAAGTCTATTTGCATCATTTCTCCGGGGAATGACTGTAGTGAAGATACAGGCTGTGATGGTGGTTGCAGTTGCTTGTTCGTTGTTTGCTTGAGCTGGAGGCATGTGATGCAATTTTTGATGAAATCGATAAAATGTTCAGTAAAACCAGGGTAGTAAAATCGTTTTCGGAATTCTTGAATTGTGCGAAGTATTCCCAAATGTCCTCCTGTTGGTGAGTTGTGTAGTCTATAGATTACTTCTTTCCAGAGATGCTTTGGCAGGCAGTACTGCTTGAGAATTATTTTGCCTGTGTCATCAAAGAATTGTCTGTATAATGTGTTGTTTTCAATTTCCAAACGGTCAAACTGTTTCACGTATTTCTTCAATCGTCGGGATGCATACTTCAAGTTGCTTCTTAAGCCGTTGCGTTTCCACTCAATTGCCTGCATGATCTCCTCGTCTTTTGTCTGCTCGCTCGCCAAATCTAAAATTTCTTCTCTATCCGTCAAATCATTCAAAAGATCAGCTTGGTTCGCATATTGTATTGCGTTAACTTCCGCACGCTTCAACTATTTATTTCATCTCCATTCTCTCGTTTTCGTTCAATATATGCGTCATAAAGTCCGAGTTCCTGTAGTTGTGAAACGATGATAACTTCTTCCATCTCTGATTCAGGGACAAGGTTCAAGTGGTCGATATTCGAAATGGAAACGTCAGGTGATTTTGCTTCAGATTCAACATATTTCACGGACTGGTACTTTGTCTGTTAATTTGAGGGACAGGCTGGCTCCTTTATCCGTCTGTACGCGTGAGAGAAAATCTGCTGCATAGTTAGCTTTGCCAGGAATATGGGCAATAACTATGTTAAACGAAAGAACTCTGTCCAGAAAGTTCCATAGTGATGGAGGAATGGTTTTTGACTGAAAGAAATGCGTTAAACTTCGATTATCCGTGAGTACAATTACTGGATGACTAGATGCCCAGATGTAGTGGGAAAACTGGTCTAATGCAAAATAAAGTGCTAGGAATTCTTTGTAATAAGTTGAAAACTTCAGCTGTGCTGTCGTGAAGAGTTGTGATCCAAAAGATACTGGAGCATAGACTTTCTTTTCCTTTGACTGCTTTCCTGTCACGTAGTCTTCAACCATAAGCACAATCCGGCTCCGTAGTAGCTTGCGTCACAGAGAAGGACATATTGTAGGCCAGGTTTAGGCAATCTGAGCGTCATCTCTGTTGCTTCAAGTAAATCCTTTTTCACTGTGTCTAATGCATTGTAATGTGTTTCTTTTGCTTCAAAATTGATTCCTTTACGTAACAATTGATAAAACGGTATAAGCTTCTCGCCTAAATTTGGGATGAAATTTCTGAAGAACTGGGCGAAGCCAATTAGTCTTTTGACCTGTTTAGTTGTTCTTGGCATCGTAATCTTCTTTAAAAACTTTTTGATTTTCTCTGCTTGTGGGGATATTCCCTCATTTGTAATTGTACTGCCCAGAAATTTGATTGACTGTGAGGCTATTTCGCATTTTTTTTGGTGACAATTTCAGTCCAGATCTTCGGATGCAATCGAAAATTTTCCTTAGACTAGGAAGTAGCTGACTAAATTCTGTTACTGCACTCCCAATATCGTCCATGAATTGTGTGCATATACCGGCTGCTTAACAAGGGTCTAGATAATGGCGAATGAATGAGCAAAAACCATTGACTGATTTGCTAAGTCCTTGAGCTAGACATTTGTACGCGTAAGTTCTTGATGAGAAATTGAAAGCTAAGAGTTGTACTGAGGTGTCGTCCGCCATCTGTACGCAATGGTAAGCTTGCGAGCAGTCAAGTTTTGTGAACAATGTTTTTCCTGCGAAATGACTGGTTGCATCGGCCATGTTTGAGATTGGGAAGTTTGTGCTGTGGTAGTCATTTTTAAGTAGGTGGTTGACTCTTCTCAGATCAACTAAAATTCGCAGTTTGCCTGACTCTTTTCTATGGGCAAATAATGGACTACTGTATTTAGACTGTGACAAAGTTGTTATAAGTCCATAGTAGTGCATTAATGCTAATTCAATGTGCAGTTCGTCTCGTAGATGTATTGGAGTTGGAGGTCCATGTTCGTATACGGGTAAGTCATGCTCTGGAGTTAGCTTTATTTTCAGTTCCGTATTGTATCCAACGTCAAATCGGTGTTTGGCGAAAATGTCACAATATTCAATTAATAAATGCTCGCATTCGTCTATTTGCTTTTGATTTAATGGCGAATTTTCCCAGTTGAATTTACTGAGAAAGAATTTACGGTCTTCTTAATTACTGCGTGGATCAACCTGCTCCAATTTTTGGAAATTTAATATTTGGTCGTAAATTTCTTGTTGTAACAACGGCAAACTACTTGGGTCCTCGCAAGTTTCTGGTGTCGGAAACTATAGTTTACTATATTCCGGTGGAGGTCTCCTAGTTTGGCCTGGTTTGTGTTGGGTAAAATCTTGGATAAGCTGGATCAATTCCACAAAATAATCATCTTTATTTCTTGATTTTGCTAACGTTATCAGTTGTGGGTCAACTTGTATCATGTGGTCGGCTTGCTCGGTTGAAAGGATTGAGAATCTGCCTACCTCTGTTCGACTATTGATTGTGATAGGGTGCTCAGTTACGTTTAGGGCAGAAACGTACAATGCATTATTCTTTCCTACAGTACTTAGCGAAGAAGTTAGTGCAATCTCTGTTTCTTTTTCAAGAACTTCATTAGGAGTGATTACTCCACTTTTGTTCTCAAAGTGATCAGTTCTGTCTGATAGACAGCATTCCAGGAAGATTTGCTCGTTGGGCTGTTTTGTGTGCTTGTTGTTCGTGTAAATGGGAATCTTCTTATGTCTTACTGATCGTCGCTTTTCGTTTACAGGCTTGATTTCATTAATTTGAACTGTCAAATCGGAGAATTGAATAAGGGCTTGTTTTGGGCTAATTGAAATATCATGCTTGACAAAGAAGGGGTTGCCAAGGATGACCGAGTTTGTTGTGGAAAGGACAAGGAAGTCTTCATCAAACTCTCTGTGAGCGAGTTTAAATTTAATTTCGGCCTGTTTCTCTATTCTGACTAGTTGTCCTCCAGTCATTTTGACTGAAATACAATCTGGTTGCTTCAATTTGACCGCATTTTTCTCAGTTTCGGTAATTTCTTGGAGTAATCTCTTGCTTATGACATTTGCACAAGCGCCGGTGTCAATTAGTGCTCGACTGCTTATTCCGTTATTAAATTTAATTTTGATATAGGGAAGAAGGGATGATCTCATATTTGGGTTTATATTGTAGAGATTAAATAGTTTACGATGCTGCTCTATAGATTTCGTGTACTGTTTGCGACTTTTGGGCGTTAAGGGTGGCTTTATTCGTTTTTTGATTGGCGATTAAATGGAAATGAGGTTCATCTATTATTAGTTCTACCTCTCTGAGAACATTGACTTGATCGGTGATTTGGATAACCACATGTATAACAGAATGTACCACTGGATCTAGTCACAGGCATATATGGGCTGGTAGGCATGCGAAATTGTGACTGAGGTGTGAAATTTCGAAGATAAAACACTTGAGCATTAGTGTTTGGGAATCGGGATCTCGGATTTCTATTAAAGCAGTTTCGACCTCTAAGATTACTTTCTCTGTAAGAGTTTTTATACATTGGACTTGCATAGTTATTTTGACTTGCATGGTTATTTCTGGGCGTGTAGGGCGCCGTGGGGAATTGTCCCTGTCTATTAAATGATTGCTGGGGAGAGTGGGTTACATCTCTGTGTGTTGTTGTTTCTATCTGTGCCGCCGTGATGCGGTCATCAATTGTTTGAAGCCTTTTGTCTATTGAATCTTGCGTCTGGTTCAATTTAGAGAGCGCATTTATCAAGTTGTCGGACACGGCATTATTGATTTCATTAAACCCAGGATAGTCATCTTTTCTGCACATGTCTCTAATTGTCATCTGTTGTCGAGCAGTGGTGTAAAGATCGGTAACAAGCGTGGCTGGTGGTTGTTCCATCAATTTTGATCGCAGCCATCCCGGCATAGCTTTAATGAAGATTCGCTTAACTTGTTCGTTCTTGTTGTCCTCCGCTGCTTGCAATCTAGCAGCTCGTGCGGCTGTTTCTCCGTCGAAGCGTGCGTGCTCTGCTCTATCCCCTGCTCCTCCATCTCCTGGAAGCGCTAACGCTGCCATTGCTGGTAGATTTGGCGTTGGGTAGGCACGCTGGGCCTTCGTTTGTAAGTTCACTAGAAAATTTTCGGGGCTGTCTGTTTTTGGGTCAAATCGCAGTTGTTCTAACTTAAGAACGTGTACTTCTTGAAGATCTTGATTCGCGAAGTGGTCCCTGAGTGCTGTGAGGCTTAGCTCAAGATCATTTCTGATTGCTTCGGGCGACGTTTGAAAATACCGTAAAGCAGCGTCTCGGAGGTGGAGTTGCAGAAAATTTGATTGTTGGTTGGCAGGGATTGCTGCGACACCGATGAAACCGATCGGAAAAGGTGCTCGAATTGGCGGAAACTTTGGTTTTCGGCTCCGCTATAGGGCTCTAGTGTTATTTGGGCATTTGCGGCCATCTTAGTTTCTCATAGTTTTAAAACTGCACTGAATGAAATTGAAGGTGATGATCTGGATGGGCTGGGAATGCAATTATTCAGAGATTACAATGAAGAGAGATTCAAAATCATCTAAATCAAGGTCATAGCCATGGGTCATGAGATGTCTAACTTTAAAAAATTCACGTGCTTTTTGTCGCAAAGGCTTGGGGATGAATATTAGTAAGGCGCGTTTGTCGTTAGAATTTTGTGAGTTAAAAGCACAATTTGTTTTGTTTTATCAGATACAAAGGCACTAATAACTGTTGAGACAATAAGGTTGTTAGTTTGGGGGCTAATGAATTGTATGTAGTTACAGTCTACGTATTCCACAAAATGATTTGAATAGCGGCACTTATTAACAACAGGGAGTATTTGGGTATTATATAAATCGTGGGAAGGCATTTTTACTTAGCACCAAAATTTATATGTTCTGACTCACAGTTTCCAAATTGGCTCGGTTTTGTTACCAGTAGAGGGTTTCATTCTCTCATTTTGTGTATGTGTCTCAGTGTGATGTCACTGTCATTGGGCGTCACCTTCGTTTAGACTCCAATCTCTGTTGCATTGGCAATTGATAATTGGAAAGAAAAGCTAAAGGCGCTGTCTGTCATGAAGAGGTAAATGAAGAGTGCTGTGATCAGATAATAAGCAATGATGAAGAAGATAAAGAATGCTGCAGTAAAATATAAACAAAATTTGTTGAGAGACATCGATAATGGGACAATTATAAAGTACTAACTTTAATTAGATTCTCCGCTTTCGAATATTAATTGAGTTTTAAGGCTTTCTAAGTCGAGATGCATTTCCCTTTTTATGTGCCTAATTATTGCTTTGAATTCATACTGATTTTCGAATGATACTATTGCAATGAGCCTGTCTCTATAGTCTTCTCTAAGTCCTACAATAAAAATAATGATTAATTTATCTTCAAGGAAGATAGAGTACGTTTCTGCGGAGGTATTTCCGATGTTGGGGCTTCCGTAGGAAAAGAGTGTTAAATCAAATTTGTGCAGTTGTCTAACATCATCTGAATCGTGCAAATAAGTTAGTAATGTTTTGAATAATAATGGCATTAGAAAAAAGAAACATTTAAAAGATAAACAATTTTTGTTTTTTGAAGGAACTAATTGGAAAAGCTGTCTACACTCCTGTCACCATGTAATATACCTTAGTCCGGCTATATTATTGTGTTAAATTTGTTGAAGTAATCTAATTTAATTAACTACTTAGTAGCATGGCTTTTATTACTTAAATTATTCTTTTCGCATGATTAATTGTTCAGGGCCTGAGCAGTTTCAATATTGCTTCGGAGCAGGGCCGACAGCTATAAGTTTTGTCACTAGAGAAAGAGATTCCAATCTAAGACTGAATTACTTGTCTACTGATTTTCAACTTGACAATCTTGGTTGTGTCGCTTAGATTATTACTTTTTAAGACCTGAGGGCCGTATTTACATTTGAGTAATCACTTATACAAATACATCAAGATTAAATCAAGATAAATAGAACTTCTGGCGCGTGCTGGCACGCGCCGGGCAAATAAGATGAACATAGTAAAGTTTACATTGTAAATATAAATACAGGCTAGCATTGTCACAAATTCCTCTTTTATGGGTAAATCAAATAACAAAAGATATTTAAATGGTTTTTAAGACAAATATACTTGAGAAAGTTTACAGGATGTTAATAAAATAAATATACATTTTCTCACCTTAATAAGGCAGAAAAATGAAGTCTATATATGGCCTTGAGATTATTGCAAGTATAGCACTAAATAAGGCGATCAGTAAAATTGGGGAAAAGTTATCGATTACTATATAAAACGTACTTTAGGACGTTACACCGACTGTTTTCTGTCTTTTCACTTTCTGAGCTGAAGTTGTTAATGAAACCTTTTTTGAGCTCGGTGCTGTTTATGCGTTAATTTAAATACTACAATCCTGGTTTTAAACATACTTTCACCAAGGAGCTCTGGCGTTATTTTTCTAATAATAAGTAAATATCATGTCTATTAAATAGCCGCCCTTATCTTCTCAGCCGGCTATTAGTGCGCTCCTATTTTTTTAAATTACGATCTGATGTATTTGGATTATATTGGTGTGCTGTCTTTTTTAAGGATCTGTTTTCAGCCTTTTCGACTTTTTCTCGTCAGTGAGAAGTCAAATTTGAGTGGTTATTTTAATCACGCTGGAGTTGTAAAGGAGCGAAAAGCAAGGTTTGAGGCGTGATTTTGTATTCAAAGCGGCGTCAAAGTTGAGTGAGAAATCGGTATTGGAACAAATTTTTGGTTTATAGAGGAGAATTTGTTTCCATTTGCGGCAATTTGACTTCATGTTTCTTCTCCCCAGTACAATTCAATTGATACGTATGCATTCTAATTGGGGCTATATACAATTGCTTGAATAACTCATCGGGCAGCTAATGCTTTTCTTTATGAGTTTGCCACTAACTGTTGTCATGAATTATAAATTGAATATTCGAATTTTGCACCTTTTTTATCTCTATTGTCTTTCCAAATAGTATTAATAATGACAGGTCTGTTTGTTGTGTGATAAGGCATAAATGAAACTATCTAGTGGTTTGAATTCATGGCTAGTGCTTTTTCATGACTTTGACACTATTTTTTCAAAAATTTTAAATGAATTTTCAATTTTCGACTTGTTTGACTTCTAGTTCTGTTAGACTTTAATAGCATTAAGGACAGGTCTCATTGTTTTCTATTGAGGCTTATTTAAATCAGTTTCATTTTTTCAATTCGAAGCTAATGTTTTTTTTACTTTGACACGTTTTCGTTGTTTTCAGGAAACGTTACTGAATTTTTGAGTTCTGCGTCTCATTGGTTAATAATCAGGCATAGATAAACCTAAATGGTTGGAGTTCATGGCTAGAGGGTTTTCATGACCTGGAAACTATTTGTTCTCAAATTTTCTTTTTGAATTTTTAAATTTTGCTTCAATTCTAGTTGTTTTATCATTTAATAGCAGAAAGGACAGGTCTCATAGTTTGCCTATAAGGAGTATTTCAATCATTTTTGTTTTTTCAGTTCATTGTTTTCTTATATCTTAGTTTCATTAGTGACAGGTCTCGTCTGTTTCTAAGAATGCCCTTTTTGACCGAATTAATTGTTTCAGGTCACAGATTTTGATTTTTATGACACACGCTGTTAATTGTTTAAGAAATTGTTGTTTTTCTGAGTTGGTGTTGTATTTATTGCTGTGTTATCAGCTGGTTTCAATTTTGACAAATCTCATCGGCTTCTAATGTGGTTTAAGTTAATGGAAATAGTTGCTTCAAACGGAAGCTGTTGCTTTCCGTGACTTTTATATTATTTGTTTTAAAAGAGTATGAGAGCGTTTTTGTTTTTAATTGCTCTTGGACGCAGTTCATAGCAATTATTGTAAACGTGTGTGTCTGCAAATTTTTTGCTTGACAATTTTGCGATTTTCTAGAACTTTCTTTGACTTCTCAAGTGACTTTTTTACTCTTTTGTTTATCATTTTTGAGTGATCTCTAGTGCTCCGAAGTAAAGCTTGTTGCTAATATAAAATCGGTTGCAGCATAGGAAAATTAAGTGACTTGTAGCGCAATGGTTAGTGCGGGTGGACATGGATCGGGAGGTCAGTGGTTGGAATCCCGTTGGGGTCGAGATTTTTCGCACCCATAAAGAAAAATTGATCTATACTAAAGACCGTGAATTAAATTGGCTCACCTGTCGTTCAAGAGCATTTCTTCCGACATTTGTCGGTTTATGTTTTTTTGCGGAAATTGGTTGCTGTTTAAATCATTTTGTCTAATTTTGGCAGGTTTTTTGGTTGCTGTTGAGGAATAAGTGGATCTATTCAGTTGCTTGATTTCTTATCAATTGTTTTTTTTTCATTCTGGCACTTCCTCTTCCAGAAGTTTCGTGTTAGTTTTATATGCTTTTTTGTGGTCTTATCGCTTAATCTCAAAAAATAACTTCTTTTTTAGAACTGCTTCGAGAAATTTTTTGACATCTAAGTCTTAATCTGCTGTGGTTAAGGATGTCGGCATATAGTTTAAGAGGTTCTCTTAACTTTTGCCTCCCCTTTTGCCTCGTTTTTTTTGTCATTAATTCCCACATTGTCGTGATTTTGTGTACTCAATCTTAGGATTTGTTATTGTCAAAGTTTTGTTATTGTTGTTTTTAGGTGTCTTTTTGTGCATTTTTAATCATATAGGGTCGAGGGCGTTTTGTCTATCTTTGCTTGACCTTGCTGTTAAAATGTTATTTCAGATTGTATCTCAGGAGTTGTCCTGATGCCGTTTTTTTTTCACTTCACCGAATAAATTTTCGCTGTATCTCATTCCGCCGCTCTTTCGACGTTTTGCATGAATTTTTTTCGACTTCTATAGGTTAGTTTCATTCTTCGAGCAATCTGCTCAAAGCACTTTCAAACAGCAATTGCTTAGCAAAGCAATCTAAAATGAACGAAGAAAAACGAAATCAAAAATAGAGACGGGCCAAACCCACAAAGTCTGATTTTAAATGCCCGCTGTTTGAACTTTGTTCTTATAAGTCTTTGTTACCATGTCTAAAGCTTATTGGTATTGTACTAGACCCTGTATCCTCTCACTAAGGAAAAAGAGTATGTCTATCTACGAAATGGAGTTCGCACTTTAAAGTTTTTATACAAAATTCTTTTTTGATTTCTTTGTTTTTCAATCCCAATCGGGGTTATGGGAGTCAATGGTGGCTATTTTCCGGCAATCTGCCGGGTATGTTTGTTGTTTCGCCCGTCTCTGATAGACTAATATCAAGCAAATTTTCTCATACAGGCACTGTATTAACTTCAACTATGTAATTCTGCTATTTTTCTCAGGGAGAATTGCTATTTAATTCATACAGACCCCGTTAATCTATCTCGTCATAATTTGATCGAATAGTTCATTCAAATTATTTTTCTCATAATTTTAGAACAAGAAACATGTGTGTCGGAACAATTAACCAAATGTTTTTAAGGTTTGATTCTATAATAACAAGCTTGATGATCAGAAATTTTGATCTCCAGAACTCTTATTATTACGATCCTTTTTTACGTAACGCATTTTAGAAACTCTTCATTTTAGAAACTGTTCAAATATCAACTGACACGCGAATCACATTAAAGCGTGTCAGTTGATATTTCGAACAAAAAAACATCTTTCAATGTTGCTTTTTTCTCTCTTTATAGTTGCAAATATTAAGTCTTTCACTTATAACATGCGCAATATAAATAACACAAGTACTTCAGATGTTTGTCAGCCTTAAACTGTATTTTGAAGATCTATGAACGAGATGAAAAACAAATTTGTACGTTTTTGCATAATTCTTGCTTTTGAATGTCAACTTCTGACCTGACGGCTAAATATAATTTTGCATCAAAATGAAAAAACGATTGTTGAACTCAGCATGACTTATGCATTAGCAATATTGTTGATACAGTACTCTATTTTCACATAGTTATGTTGGTACAATTTTAATAGCTTTACAAACTTAAGCTATCCTTTCTTACCATGAGAGAGAGAGAGAGAGAGAACTAAAGTTCCACAAAAAAGCGTCAGCTTGCGCTAAGTTAAACTGGTAGCTTTAAGTAATAATAAAACATACTTTGAAACAGTGCAAAAGAATTAGTATGCGAATATATTGGATGGATACACACACCATAGAACAGAGAAAAATAGAAGAATAATAAGTTAATAGTTTAGAGGCTGTAGTCAGTTTCAAACTATCGGATTTTTTAAATTTCATCGTTCGCCGATTACTACGTGAATTTGGGTCCTGCCTTTGCTAGATTTATTATTCATTTAGTTGACGATTTTTTCAGGGTTGCTTATACGCTTTAGCATACTATTGGCGCGCTCTGTCTTTGGCATAAAAAAGAGGAAGAATTTTATTTTGGAATTAGTTTTTATTGGAAAAGTTCGAGATTGTTACAGGTTTGAAAAGCAACTCCGAAGACAGCATTGGAAGTCACGAAGGAGATACAGACTCGCTCAATGGGTACAATTTCTCGCAGAATTTGAGGTATGCCAGGATTATTGTGTTATTGGACACCCCTCCCCACCCCCTCGCCTACCTGTGAGCAAATTGAGATCTTCAACCTGCCCACGAGATATCATATCCCTCTATATTTGATGTTTTTAAACCTTTTTAATATGGCGACAATGATAATGAGAATTTTAATTGAGTCATTGTTAGTTACAGCAATGATATCAAGCGCACATAACAAGACTTACTGAAAAAATGCAGCAGTACCAAGGTACTTCGAATCAGAAAAAGTTTGATATACCATAAAGGATATGTATCAATTGAAAAGGTTAGTCCCGCCTCTTATTAAGCTTTACTACCCGTAACATCTTTGGTGCAAAACCAATTAATTTTTTTTCACAAATGTGATGAAAATAAAACTTTCGTTCAGAGAGGATAGGAAAAGGCTCCGAAATCTGTGTTTATTAGTCTATCTGCTAAAGTCGATGCTTTGTGTTCCAATGATAGTTCCATGCTTGTGTTACATAATAGGAAGCCATTGCAATAAAAATATTTATAACACGTAAACCAATCCAATTATAAAAATTTTTCTTGTTCTATCTATTGGGGAGACTTCTTGATCAATGATACTGTTTCAGATCGCAATCCATGCATTCCTTTAGCAGACCTCAAAATCAAGGTGAGCACTGTTTTTTTGCTTGTTAATTGATTAATTAGCTTTTCATTACGTTGCACAGCTTGAAGTCATTAAGAATATTAGTCCAGTTGGTCTTTAATTGCTCTTGAACGCAGTTCATAGCAATTATTGTAAACGTGTGTGTCTTTTTTTTTTATGCAAAATTTTCGCTTGACGGTTTTGACTTTTCGAGTGACTTTTACGCCCTTGACTTTTTGCATTTCGCGTGATCTAAAATTCTCTCTCAATCACAATTTCAAGCAGCTGAACTCAATTGGCGGCAATTTAATACTAAAAGTCAAATAAAAAGTGCGCCGAAACTGGTGTCATTTTTTACTTTAAATCTTAATAGTGGTATATGTTAACCTCTAATATGGTTATTTGAAGCCCACTATAGAACTTCTTAGTCCCATTTAGGCTACTCCTCCCTCCCCCCCCCCGACTGAAGCAGGCTGCAATTGATTAGAGCTCCCACTAGTCGTTCAAGAGCAATTCTTCCGACGTTTAGTCGGTTATGTTTATTATAGCTGCGAAGCTGTAAGCTGAGCGGAGCTATATTGCGGTGCTCTTGTTTTTACAATTCACAGAATTTGAATTGTAATGGGGCTCTGTCTTTTGTTTAAGATCTGTTCACATTTTCATGGTTTTTGAAGTCGAAATTGGATTATTGATTTTGGTCACGCCGAAAGAGGAAATAGAGCGAAAAAGCGAGTGGTTTTGCGGCGTGAAATTTATTCTCTCTAATTTTAAAGTAGAGTGAGAAAACGGTGTTTGAACAAAAATTCGCTTTCTCGCTAGTGGTTTTTTGTTCACATGCGGCAATTTCACTTGGGTTTTTACTGTTTTTTTTCGTATTTTTTTGGATCGGATTTTTTTTCTTAATGGTTTTACCAATTCATTCACAGTTCTATCCGGGCCTAGTTTTTTGTTTGAATCAATTTTTCATTTCTCGCTGGTGTTTTTTTGTTCACTTGTGGCATTTTGACATTGTTTTTCCGTTTTTTTATCTGATTTTTTTTAGAAATGATTTTACCAATTCACTCATAGTCTGTTCTAGGTCTAGTATTTTTTGTAGTCCATAAAAATTCTTTGAGTTGTCCGTCAGGACTTGTCCTGCTATGTTTTTTTAAGATCTGTTCACACATTTTCATGAATTTTGAAGTCAAATTGGAGTAGTGATTTTGGTCACGCCGATACAGGAAGTGGAGCCAAAGGCCAGTGATTTTCCAATGATCAAATCTGTATATAGAGTGAGAAAACGGTGTTTGTACAAAAATTCCCTTTCTTGCTTTTGGTTTTTTGTTCTCGCTGGCGGTGTTTTGTCGCTCATTTTCTGTTTTTTTTTAATTGATTTTTTTTAGAAAGGTTTTTTACAATTCACTCATAGTCCGTTTTATGTCTAGTGATCTGTTTACTCAATGAAAATTCTTTAAATTGTCCGTCAGCACTTGTCCTGCTATGTTTTTTGTTTCGTCGTCTGACGCTCTTTTTCGTTTTACATTCGTTCACACAGCAAAGCTGAAAAAGGCAAAATTTCTGAATGACTTCTTCCGCTCACTAACGGCGTTTGCGCGCGTGACGTCATTTCTCACACTTTTTAGCAAATGTTTTTTGCGTGATTAGATTTTGATCATATGTGACTTACCTCACTCAATAAAATGACTTTTGCACTTTAAAACTTAAGTTTGATTTGAAAGGTCAAAGTAACTCATATGTGCAGTAAAGGTCCCTAATAAGAGGCTTCTGCGGGATGAATTTTAACAAGCTTAATTAATTTATCGCTGAATGTTTTTTACCTAGCTTTTTGAGAGGCGTCTTTTTTTTCAATTTAGATCTTTCTCTGTTTCTATCTCTTATACAGCACGCAGGTCTTTTCTTTCGCAGCTATTCCGGAAATCTGCCGGCTATTTTTGTATTTGAGGACCAAATCTCTGCACCAAATCATTGGTATCCCCAAATACAACACTATTAAAGTAGCAAGAACCATGCTATCACTTAGTAAAAATCATGGCGGGATCTACTCTGCCCCCCTCGGATTTTTTTCTAAATTGTTTTCCCAATCCATTCATAGTTAATTCTAGGCCTAGTTTTTTGTTACAAACAAATTTCCATTTCTCGCTAGTGGTTTTTGTCCACATGTGGCATCTTGGCATTTATTTTTGAATTTTTGATCTAATTTTTTAGAAAGTGTTTTTCGAATTCACTCATAGTCCCTTCTAGATCTAGTTTTGTTTAGTCAATGAAAATTCTTTGAATTGTACGTCAGGACTTGTCCTGCTATGTTTTTTGTTTCGTCGTCTGACGCTCTTGTTTCGTTTTACATTTGTTCACACAGCAAAGCTGAAAAAGTCCAATTTTCTGAATGACTTCTTCCTCTCACTAACGACATTTTCGCGCGTGACGTCATATCTCACTCTCATTAGCAAAGGTTTTTTTGCGTGATTAAATTTTGATCACAACTGACTTACCTGATTCAACAAAGTGAGTTTTGCACTTTAAAACTTAAGTTTGATTTGAAAGGTCGAAGTAACTCATATGTGCAGTAAAGGTCCCTAATAAGAGGCTTCTGCGGGATGAATTTTAACAAGCTTAATTAATTTATCGCTGAATGTTTTTTACCTAGCTTTTTGAGCGGCGTCGATTTTTTTTTCAATTTAGATCTGTCTATGTTTCTATCTCTTTTATACGAGCTCTATTCTTTCGCAGCTACTCCGGCAATCTGCCTGCTATGTTTTGAGATTTTTCGTACGAAATTTTGGTCTAATCGTTTTTACTATCCAAAGTATTCCCATTGTATTGGTGTGTTTTTACGACACGAAGAGGAGTATTGGAGAAGACTTTTTAAATCATTTTTATTCGGGTGATTTTTGAAGCAGAAATTGAAACGCGTGAAAATTTTTTGTTTTTAGTGGGATTGTTGAAGAAAATTTTAAAAAAAGGAGATTAAAGAGTTTTTTGTTTTTACCACTGTTTAAGAGAGCGCGAGAAATTGTGACCTTTAAAACTGCTTTTTAATTGCTCTCAAACGAAGTTTGTAGCAATTATATTAGTCCTGTCGATCTTTTTTTTTATGCGATTTTTCGCTTGACCAATTTTTCGTCTGACGCTTTAGACTTTTCGTCCTCAAAAACGGGATAAACAGGTAGCGCCCAGCGGGCATTATGTGCTCTTAGAGCCTTTCAGGTCTGTTTCAGCTCAAACTGTCTTGGAGACTTATACTTATACTTATGGTGTGAGGGGAGGTTCTTAGAGGTTGACACCCCCCCTTTGTTGACCCCCCACCCCCACTATTGGCTCCAACCCCCCCCCACCGCGCTTTTGCCCCCCCCCCCCCCCACCCAGTGCTGCCCCCATCAGCCCCCGGTGCATCCCCCCCCCCGTGGCTAGCTACTGACCAAGCCAACCGCTCGCCGGTCGTTTGAGAGCAATTCGCCCGACGTTAGTCGGTTATGTTTTCCTTTTCTGTTTGTTGAGAGGTTCGATTTTCATATTTCAAGTTTTTTGGCTCGTTTTGATAGAAGTTGGAGGTTTCTGATGTGTTCAGCTGTTTTGCCAATTTTTTAAGAGAATTTTAGCGATTTTTCACCTCTGTTTTGTTTTGCTGCTTTAAGTGGGATTTGAAAAGAAGGCTACTAATTAAGGCGTGTTTAGAAACCAAGTGATTAGAGTTTCGTTTGTTTATATTGTTTTTTTGTTGAGAATTATGAGACTAAGAGAAATTTTTAACTTTTTTCATTAATATAATTTTTCTATGGTTCTTTGTGTTTTCTACAATCTTCCCTGACAAGTTCCCTGAACCATTATGACCTCTCAGTTGTTTTGCGAGCATTTTATGCTCTTATTTGCTTGGTGGATTTATCCTTGGCTTTGTGTGCCCTTGTAAATTTCTCATTCTAATTATTTAATTCCAGTTGTTTTCAATGGCTTTTTTATGAATTAACTCCAAACGTGAGTTCTTATGAGTGTTTTTAGTATATACTATTTATTTGAGGGGGTGAGTTTTGTGGCAGACAAGGCTTTTGGAGTTGCTTCCGGAATTCCTCCGGCTTTTTAAGATCTGTTCACGCTTTTTTCGGCTTTTTAACGTCCTTGAAGTCAAATCAGAAATTAACAGTGGTGATTTTAATCATTTTGAAGTACCAAAGGGAGCGAAAAAGTGAGTAGGTTTGAGGCGTGATTTTTTTCCAAGTACATTTGAAGCAGAGTGAGAAGTTGGTATTTGAAGAAATTATAGGTTTATGAAAGCTGTTTTTTCTCGTACGGCAATTTTTCTGTTGTTTTCAGTGCTTCTTCACTCGATTGCTATTAACTTGATACATGCGTTTGCTAATGGCGCCGGTTTGCAGTTGATTGAATTAATCCAGGTGAAGCCAATGCTGTTTTCTACTTTGACGATATTTGTTACCGTAAAATATTAATAACTACACCCATCGTCTCAGCGGGCTTATTATAGCAAGCCTTTTTTGTCGAATAAAAATTAAAAATTTGTTTCCCTCTACCTTAGATCACAGCTTGTTCAGCGTTATGCACGAAATCTTTTTGACTTCTCTTGACTATTTTATTCTTCGCTCATTTTGCTCAAAGTGCAGCAGTTGCTCAGCCAAGCAATCTAAAGTGAACGGAATCAGTATGGAAAAACGAAGTGAAAAACGCATCGGTATCAAAAATAATTAAAAATGAAAAACAAATCCTGCTGGGTATGTTTGAAATTTTTGGTTTTGCCCCTTTTTGAATATTATCTTTGTTGACTTATCACGTAGTATCATTAATGACAGAATCCTTGGTTTCTAATGATACAGAATAAAGTTTATTAATTGTTTGTGTTCCTTGCTATCGGTTTTCAAGGCTGAAACCATTTGTTCTCAAAACGTTTGAATTATTTTTGAGTTTTGCGTTTATATTAACTTTTTATTGTCTTAGCTTTTTATCTCATTTACGACAGGTCTCATAAGTTGCTAATGTAAGTGTTTTGAATCCATTTAATTATTTCAGTTCAAAGATAATTCTTTCAGGAGATTTTATTGATTTGTTCTCCATTTGTTGTATTCTCTTAGTCTACTTATTTACAGGTTACATTGGTTGCTAATGGTGACGAAATTAATCGTAATAATCGTACCCGTTTTTAGCTCTTTCCTTTGACTTCTACGCTTTTCGTTTTCAAAAAATTTACTGGTTCGTCAATTAATCACATTAATGGCAGATTTAATCGGTTGCCAATGAGTATTAGGTGAATCTAATAAGTCGCTTGAGTTCACAGCAATCGTTTTTAAAGATTTTGACACCTGCTTTCCGAAAAATAAAAATTGTTTTTTTTGTCTCAATTTTTTTGTTATGGTCTTTTCAACCGTCTCAAAAAGAACGAGATTTTTTTCACTTTCAGGTGCGGCGGAATTTTTTTAAACCAATTTGTTGGCTGCAACTATTAGCTAATGATTTCGTACATTGAGATACCATTTATTTGAAACGTTTAAGCGAAGGCGAATCTTGCCGTCATTTGTAATTATATTGTCCCTTTTTCAGCCATTAGAACTGCTGAAAATTGTTTTGAGACTCTTTAACTTCTTTGATATGCTGTGTTTAAGAGATTTAGCTTGTTATTAGCAGGTTTTTGTTATTTTCATATTTTCTGATTTTATCTCTTATTTTTACCGCCACTGGTTTTCAAAATTTTTGATTTTGGCCAAGTTTCGTCAGTCTTCGCCTCTTTTTTGCTTTGTCTCTCAGCGATTACCTCAAATTTGTTCTATCATGTACTTTTTTAAGGAAGCACTACTGTCAGAAATTGTTGTTATTTAAGAGATTTTAAAGCATTAAATCTTGAAAAAAGAATTTTTTTATTGTTTTTGATTTTGTTGATTTTTGCGCATAAGGTCGGGGGCTTTTTTACTGTCGTTGTTTGATGTTGCTGTAAATTGTAATTGTAATTTCATTAGTGTATTCAATTCTGTTGTTCTGGACTTGTCCTGCTTTGTTTTTTGTCTGGTCATCGTGTTTTGACATTTGATCAGTTGTTCTGGACTTGTCCTGCTTTGTTTTTTTGTCTGGTCATCGTGTTTTGACATTTGATCAGTTGTTCTGGACTTGTCCTGCTTTGTTTTTTGTCTGGTCATCATCAGTTGTTCTGGACTTGTCCTGCTTTGTTTTTTGTCTGGTCATCGTGTTTTGACATTTGATCAATTGTTCTGAACTTGTCCTGCTTTGTTTTTTTGTCTGGTCATCGTGTTTTGACATTTAATCAGTTGTTCTGGACTTGTCCTGCTTTGTTTTTTGTCTGGGCATCGTGTTTTGACATTTGATCAGTTGTTCTGGACTTGTCTTGCTTTGTTTTTTGTCTGGTCATCGTGTTCTGACATTTGATCAGTTGTTCTGGACTTGTCCTGCTGTTTTTTGTCGGGTCATCGTGTTTTGACATTTGATCAGTTGTTCTGGACTTGTCCTGCTTTGTTTTTTGTCTGGGCATCGTGTTTTGACATTTGATCAGTTGTTCTGGACTTGTCTTGCTTTGTTTTTTGTCTGGTCATCGTGTTCTGACATTTGATCAGTTGTTCTGGACTTGTCCTGCTGTTTTTTGTCTGGTCATCGTGTTTTGACATTTGATCAGTTGTTCTGGACTTGTCCTGCTTTGTTTTTTGTCTGGTCATCATCAGTTGTTCTGGACTTGTCCTGCTTTGTTTTTTGTCTGGTCATCGTGTTTTGACATTTGATCAGTTGTTCTGGACTTGTCCTGCTTTGTTTTTTGTCTGGTCATCGTGTTTTGACATTTGATCAGTTGTTCTGGACTTGTCCTGCTTTGTTTTTTGTCTGGTCATCATCAGTTGTTCTGGACTTGTCCTGCTTTGTTTTTTGTCTGGTCATCGTGTTCTGACATTTGATCAGTTGTTCTGGACTTGTCCTGCTTTGTTTTTTGTCTGGTCATCGTGTTTTGACATTTGATCAGTTGTTCTGGACTTGTCCTGCTTTGTTTTTTGTCTGGTCATCATCAGTTGTTCTGGACTTGTCCTGCTTTGTTTTTTGTCTGGTCATCTTGTTTTGACATTTGATCAGTTGTTCTGGACTTGTCCTGCTTTGTTTTTTGTCTGGTCATCGTGTTTTGACATTTGATCAATTGTTCTGGACTTGTCCTGCTTTGTTTTTTGTCTGGTCATCGTGTTTTGACATTTGATCAGTTGTTCTGGACTTGTCCTGCTTTGTTTTTTGTCTGGTCATCGTGTTTTAACATTTGTTTTGAGAACCGGGATAAGGGTGAAGCGCGAGAGAATTAAGTAGCTGAGCAGTTCACTAACAGCTTTACTAGTCTGTAAGTATGCGATTCACCGAAACGCATGAGGAGACTTAAATTCGTGGTTTTTAGACCCCCTTTAAACCTCTACCCGTAGCGTTTGGGGGCAATTCAATAATCCTGTAGCAAAGTTGCCGTTAGTTCTCTACGCGTAGCGAAGTTGTCGTTGGGTTAAGTTCAATAATATGTTCACAGCTTCTATGGACCCGGCAGGTGATGCCTTGATGGAACTGGAATCGAGGTGGAAGCAACAGAAGTCTTCTCGACCTAATTTGATCTCCCCTTCGCCAAGTAGCCAAATGTCTCTCGCATCTGCTACCAACTCGGAAGTGAACTTAAATGTGGGAAGAGATAAATCACCGCGCAGGGTGCAAGAAGGGCGCGATGGAATGACGATAAAACGTGATAAAGGGAGTACAACCCCGAGGAAAGAGGACCGGAAACCAAGAATTCCATCCGAGGATTCGGCTTTGGGTGAGAGTTCTTGTTTTGAAAAAAATAAAAGTGAAGTATTTGACCGGAGCAGCTATTAGAAGCATTTTAGAGTTCTCAAAATAACAAAATTCGTATGTGCGTGCAGTTTTTTTTGCGCTATATTTATCAATAGCCGCTCAGCGATAGCTGGGGCTATTATTGGCCTTCTCTTGGTTTTTACAATTCAAAGAATTTGAATTGTATTGGGGCGCTGTCTTTTTTATAGCTGCGAAGCTGTAAGCTGAGCGTAGCTATATTGCGGTGCTCTTGGTTTTTTTTTGTTCCGTCGTCTGACGCTCTTTTTTCGTTTTACATTTGTTCACACAGCAAAGCTGAAAAAGTCAAATTTTCTGGATGACTTCTTCCTCTCACTAGCGGCATTTGCGCGCGTGACGTCATTTCTCACTCGCTTTAGCAAAGGTTTTTTGCGTGATTAGATTTTGATCACAAGTGACTTACCTCACTCAATAAAATGACTTTTGCACTTTAAAACTTAAGTTTAATTTGAATTTGTTTAAGGTCAAAGGAACTCATATGTGTAATAACGGTCCCTAATAAGAGGCGTCTGCGGACTGAATTTTAACAACCTTTATTAATTTATCGCTGAATGTTTTTTACCTAGTTGTTTTGATCGGCGTCGATTTTTTTTTTCAATTTAGATCTGTATCTGTTTCTATCTCTATTATATGGCACACAGGTCTATTCTTTCGCAGCTATTCCGGCAATCTGCCGGCTATGTTTTTAAGATCTGTTCACACATTTTCATGATCTTTGAAGTCAAATTGGAGTGGTGATTTTGGTCACGCCGAAACAGGAAATGGAGCGAAAAAGCGAGTGGTTTTGCGGCGTGAATTTTTTTCGCTCTAATTTTAAAGTAGAGTGAGAAAACGGGGTTTGAACAAAAATTCGGTTTCTCGGTAGTGGTTTTTTGTTCACATGCGGCAATTTCTCTCTGATTTTTACTGTTTTTTCGATTAATTGGATCGGATTTTTTCTAAATGGTTTTCCCAATCCGTTCACAGCTCATTCTAGGCCTAATTTTTTTATTTGAATTAAATTCTAATTTCTCGCTAGTGGTTTTTTTGGTTCACATGCGGCATTTTGACATTGATTTTGTGTTTTTTTCTTATTTTTTTTATCTGATTTTTTTAAAAATGGTTTTCTCAATTCACTCATTGTACATTCTAAGTCTAGTTTTTCTGTTTAGTCAATGAAAATTCTTTGAATTTTACGTCAGGACTTGTCCTGCGATGTTTTTTTTTATTTCTTCGTCATGATTTTTGTTACGACCATATGACGTCACAGACACTTTTTGTTCATTCGTTCATGCAATTTCAACTGAATTGCATGTGTGACGTCATTTTTCGCTCTTAGTGGAGCGATTTTTTGGTCACACTTGACTTACCTCACTCTCAAAAATGACTTCCTCAATTTGAAATTGACTTTTATTTACTTTAATTCGAAGAGATAAGGTCAAATGGGTATGTGTCACTCTAAATGAAGGTTATTTGAGATCAGCTAATAGCTAATAACAGATCAGCCTTCAATGAGAAGACGAATTTTTTTGGTCTGTCTTTTTTACTGTTTTTTCTTAGACTGCCGATCTACGAATCTATTGCGGCTATTTTCTGGCAATCTGCCAGCTATGTTTTAAAGTTTTAAATGCTCTCGAACGAAGCAAATGCTCTGGAATTTTTGCGTGATCGATATCGCTCGCACTCAGGATTTAAGCCGACATTTTAATACGGGGTAATTTACTACAAAGAATCTTTTTTATAGCTGCGAAGCTGTAAGCTGAGCGGAGCTATATTGCGGTGCTCTTGGTTTTTTACAATTCGAAGAATTAGAATGGTATTGGCGCGCGGTCTTTAAGATCTGTTCACACATTTTCATGATTTTTGAAGTCAAATTGGGGTAGTGATTTTGGTCACGCCGAAAAAGGAAAGGGAGCAAAAAAGAGTGGTTTTGCTGGGTGAAATTTCTTCAGTCGAATAATCGAGGAGAGTAAGAAATCGTGTTTGAACAAAAATTCGTCTTCTCGCTAGTTGTTTTTTGTGCTCATGCGATAATTTCACTTTGATTTTTACTGTTTTTTTTTAATTTTTTGGATCGAATTTTTTTCTTAATGTTTTCCAATCCATTAATCTTTCATTCTAGACCTAGTTTTTGTTTGAACCAAATTTGATAGTATCGCTATTGGTTTTTGTTTGCATGCGACATTTTGACATGGATTTTCTGATTTTTTTTTCGATCTGGTTTTTTCTTAGAAATGGTTTTCCAAATTTACTCTAGGTCCGTTCTAGGTCTAATTTTTTGAGTAGTCAATGAAAATTCTTTGAATTGTACGTCAGGATTTGTCCTGCTATGTTTTATGTTTCGTCGTCTGACGCTCTTTTTTGTTTTATATTTGTTAATACAGCAAAGCTGAAGTGAAATTTTTTGAATGACTTCTTCCTCTCACTAACGGCGTTTGCGCGCGTGACGTCATTTCTCATTCTATCTCTAGCAAAGGTTTTAAGTTCATTTGCGCGAATGGATTTTGATAATACGTGACTTACCTCACTCTATAAAATGACTTTTGCACTTTTAAACTTAAGTTTAATTTGAATTAGTTTAAGGTCAAAGGAAGTCATATGTGCCGTAAAGGTCCTTAATGAAAAGGCTTCTGCGCAATGAATTTTAACAAGCTGTATTATTTTTTTGCTGAGTATTTTTTAACTAGATTTTTGAGCGGCGTCGATTTTCTATTTAGATCTGTTTCTGTTGCTATCTCTGTTATACGGCACCCAAGTCTATTCTTTCGCAGCTATTCCGGCAATCTGCCGGCTGTGTTCAACCTAAGTCTCTGAGTATTAACCGAAATGAAAAGCAATAAGCAAATAGTTGATAGGCGTTTAAATGTTTACTTAAATTTAATTGCAGTACGAAAAGGGTGAAGAGCGTTTTTTTTTATTGGAGCAGTATGGCTTCGGCTCTGTTTGACTTCGGCACTTTAATGGATTTATAATAGCCGCTCTCATCTTTTCAGTCGGATAGCTTAGTCTTTTTTGATCTGTACGTTTGTTTGAAACCAGAAGTGAAATGTGTGAAACTGTTGAGATCAAATTGCTGACGAAACCTGAAGAAGCGAGAGAAGAGAGTTTGGTTATCTGTTCATGTCGTTTTTAGAGAATAGTAGGTCTGAAATTATTTTTGATCACGTGGGCTTCTGCAATGGAGTTTTGAATGAACGAAGTTCGAAGACATTACTATTGTAAACGTGTCTTTTTTATGCAAAATTTTTGCGTCACTCTTTAGTTCTGGGTTTTTGGTTCTGTTTTATTTCTCGAGCAACTTGTCACGCGTGCCTTTTGGGTGATATAAATTGCTCTTATTAAGAAATTAAATCTGTTGCTGAAAACAAAAGCTATTGTAAGATAGGTTAGTACATGGCCCTGATGGCCGAGTGGTTAATGCTTCATTTAATTACGCCGGAGTGTAGCAATTCGAACTCTTCCGTGGTCGGGTTTTTTGCACTCATAACATGTTATATAGGCTACATCCACGTCTGAATTAAATTGCCCCCTCTTTGCTTTCAAGAGTACTTTGTCCGATGTAAGTCGGTTTATATTTTAGTTTTATATACATTTTTTTTCATTTAAAGGCTTTTATCTCAATTAGTGTCGGTGCCTTTAGGAACATTTTTGACTACCTTAAGCAAATATTAGACTTTGATTCAATTTTCAGCTGTTGTTTTTACGTACTGCCTTGCTTCAAGCTTTTTAAAAGTTTTATCAGATGCTTTATCAGTTTTCGTCATTTACTTTTCTGATGTTAATTTTCCAATTATTTTTTAAAAAATATTTTGGTTAATTTTGTTAAAGGTGCGTTAAATCAGTGAAGATGGTCATTTTTTACTTCGAGTCGTTTGTGGAATTCTTTCGGTTGTTTTATTTTGGCTGAACAGGAATTGGCTTTGCTGTACCTTGGTTCACAGTTTGTACAACTTTTTGCATGACATCTTTTTGACTTCCCTACGCTAGATTCACTCTTCTGCTCAAAGTGATTTTAAACAGCAGATGCTCAGCAAAGCAATCCAGAATGAGAGTTGTTATTGAAAAACAAAATCAAAGATAGAAACTGGGTATAAAGTCCAATTTTAGATGCCAGCTACTTGAACTTTGTTCTAGTGCGCCAGATCTTGTCTTAGTTGCCATCTCCAATGCTTATTGGTACTGATAGTTATGATAGCCCATGTTCTCTCTCATTAGGGAATATGTCTTTCTACAAAATGAAATTAAATTAATTAGCCTTTTAGAATTTCTTTTCTGCAACAAGCATTTTTCTTATCTGTTAATCCAAATCCGGTTTATGGGAATCCATAGCGGCTATTTTCCGACAATCTGCCTGTTATGTTCCAGTCTGTCAGGAAAGATTAATAGGGAGTTTTTTTCTAGTCTTGTTAGTAGCCGCGAAGCGATGGACATCGTGGTTTTTTTTTACAATTCAAAATATTTGAATTGTATTGGTGCGCTGTCTTTTTTTAAAGATCTGTTCACACTTTTTTCGGCTTTTTTCA
Organism: Convolutriloba macropyga; assembly: GCF_964194025.1. NCBI lineage: Eukaryota > Metazoa > Xenacoelomorpha > Acoela > Convolutidae > Convolutriloba > Convolutriloba macropyga. Next base: position 47,458,493 of record NC_134482.1, read on the forward strand.
CGTCAGTGAGAAATCAAATTAGAGTGGTGATTTTGGTCAAACTGAAATAGTAAAGGGAGCGAAAGTTCGAGTAGGTCTGAGGTGAGACTTTTTCGAAATACCTTTAAAGTGGAGTGAGAAATTGGTGTTTGAACAATTAGGCGATTTTTGAGATGGATTTTTTTCAGGTGCGTCCATTTGACTTCAGTTTTCAGAGTATCCCCTCCTTCAGTTCTTTTAAGACGGCACATATGTGTTCTAATTGTGCCTATTTGCCTTCGCTTGAAATTATTATGGGGCAGCTAAAACTTTTTATGACTTTACCACTATTTGTTGCCATAAATTATTAGTGAATTTTAGATTTTGCCCCTTTTTGAAATTATCTGTTCTATCACTTAGTATCAACAATGACAGATCTGATCGGTTGCTAATGAGGCATAAAAGAACCTAATTAATGGCTCGAGTTAATAGCTAGTGGTTCTCATGTCTTTGACACTACTTTTTCTCAAAAATTTTGGGTTTTTGATTTCTGCAATTATTTATTGTACTTTTTGATCTTTTATCTTTTATTCGCAATGGTGACAGGTCTCTGATGATGCTAATTTGGGTAACATTTATCGCATTAATCGTTTTTGTTCAAAGCTAGTGCGTTCTATAAATTTGTGTTTTCAATAACAATTATCGAATTTTCTGAGTTTTTCTTAACTTTAGAAAAGTTTTTCTTCTCAACTTTGTCGTCTTAACTCTTAATATCATTGTTGACAGGTCTCATAGGTTTCTAAAGGAAGCTTCAATGAAAGCAGGTTATTTCAGCTCATAGCTAATGCTTTTTGTGACTTAAACGCTTGTTCGTTGTAAAAAAAAATCGTAGTTGTTTTTAGGTTTGCTGGTATTTGTACTTATTGCTGTCTCATCACTTAAACTCATTGTTGACAGGTCTCAACTGTTTTCATTGAGGACTGAAGTAATTGATGTAATTGTATCTTTCAGTAGCTGTTGCGTTCTGTTACTTTTATACAGTGTTTTCAAAAAGTTTCAGCGAGTTTTGTTGCGATTTTTGTATAATTTTGTCTTACATTTAATATTATTCGTGAGAAGACCCATCTATAATAAATGACTGTTTGATAATAAAAAATAGAGGAATTTGGTGTGCAGTTTGAGTTAACAGCAGTTGTTTTTTGATGTTGATCCTGTCTTCAAAAAAAAATAAGTTGAAGTTTTAGACTTGCTTGTTTTTGTTGTTCTGTTGTTTTATTGCTTCGTCTCATTACGAACAGCTCTCATTTGCCTTCTAAAACAGAGTAATTGATTATGAGTTCAAAAATTAATCCATTTCTTTGAATTGTATTTCAGGACCTGTCCTATGTTTTGTTTTAAGATTTTTTCACACCTTTTTTTCTTGACTTGAAGCTTTGCAAGCGGAATAAACAGGTAAAGCTCGGCGGGCCTCAATAATCAAGGCCCGTGGTCGCGTTTATTTGTGCTTCAGATGCCTAGATTGGTGAAGCTACTGGGAAGGCCGTAATTCAAGGTTAAATGTCATTTTAGAAGTTTTTGATACCAAAATGTTGCAATTTATCGCGTTTTTTCGTCATTTTTTGAATTTTTTGTAGAAGTCGGTCATGGTCTTCCGCTTGAAATACTTATTTTCATTGACCATTTTAGGAGCTATATGTGTTGGTAATAAAAACATAAACACGCAAATTTGAACTTAATTTTTACAAGTTTGATTCATAATTTTTGATTTTTTCAGTTTTTCAGCCCTAGGTGTCAAGGAACCTCCTCTAGGGTTTGATAGCAGGTTACTGCAATAGTAAGATGGTAGGAGAATGGTTTCCAACAGTTTAATTTTACAAGTTTGAGCAATTTTTTTGATAAAAACTTGCATTTTTTTTAATTTCTCGACTTTTATTGGCATTATTAAATTTTTCCAGCCCCGAGTGCCAAGAAAATTCCCATTATTTTTTGTTAAAAGGCTACTGTAAAAATTTTGTTGGTTATTAAATGGTTTTCAACATCAAAAAATATCACAAACTTTAGCAATTTTTTGATTAAACTTGAATATTTTTCAAGTTTGAAAATTTATCATTTTTTATGCTTCTGCAGTCTCAAGGGACAAGGAACCTCCTCTAGGTTTGATAATAATTAAATGCGCAGTTTCTAATTGCAATAAAAGGGTTTTCAACTGTTATATTCACAAATTTTTTTCAGTTAAAAAAACTTGCAATTTTTCAACAGCGAGTTTTTCTGGGACCATGGGCCCAGGAACCTCCTTTAGGGTCTGACAATAAGTTACTGCTTGTTAGCTGGAGGTAATGGATTGGTTATCATTATTTTAATATCACGAGGTTCAGCAAGTTTTTGACGAAATTTAAAGTTTCCAAATTTTCTGAAAGTTATCATGTTCCAAATGTATCGATCTTGATGAGCCACTGAAACTATTTAAGGCTTAAAATAGGGATACTAGAAAGTATTTATGGACAATGCAATGATTCTGAAGATATTAGTATCACGAATTTTAGCAAGATTTTATTAAAAATTTGCTATTGCTAAATTTTGAAATTTTTCGTGTTCTGAGTTTAACGATCTTCACTGGCCAACGAAACTTTTTCGGATGGGTTACATGACAAGTCATCGGATAGGTTATCTGACAGAGCTTCACAGACAAAGAAATGGATTAAATTTTTTGCGAAATTTTGAATTTTTAAGTTTTGCACTTTTCAGTTTTTTTGAAACTTGTCATGTTTCTCGTCGATCTATCTTAGTTGATAATAAATCTCTTTCAAGGCTTGTATGTGAGTTAATGAGTATATTGAATTGTGTCATTTTTGCCCTCTAGGGTAAAAGCTGCCAGAATTTTAGCAATTTGTTTGATTATTTTAATTTTTTTTATTGGTTTGATTATTTTAGTTTCTCAAGTTTTGAGATTGTCGTTTTGGCTGGGATTGTTCAACTGATCTGCTGGTCATCAACAATAGTTCTGTATTTCATTCAATTCTTTGGATTGTATTTCAGGACTTGTCCTGCTATGTGTTTTTTTTTTATAATTCGTCTCCATCGATGATTCTTACGACCTGACTTCTTGGAATTGACTTTTTCAATGACTTCAGTGACTTCTACTGCTTTACAGTTAAAATTTGTGTGCGTGAGGTCATTTCTGCTTTTAGGTCAATTGCATGACTTACCTCGCTGAAAAAATGACTCCTGAACTCACTTATGGAATTTTAAATTTTATGAATGTTTACTAGTTAAAGATCAATAGTGCGCATGTAAGTAGTGCCAAACTTATACGCCCTAATTCTTGAGTATTAGTCTTGAGTTTTTCATTTCGAATATCAATTTTGAAAAAGCTCTTTTAGGGCTTTTTCCTTATAGAGCGTATGTGTCTCATAAAAATTACAGTCCGAATCTAACCCAAAAAGTCTAATGGTCTATTAAAGGACTGGTGGTCGATCTGTCTATCTTATTTTTTGAGTTGGTTCATTTCCTGGAAGGCCACAAGCGTCTATCGCAGCTCTTTTCAGGCAATCTGCGGGCTATGTTATTTTCAGGAATAGCTCTTTTGTCGGTTTTTTCTGCATTTCATTGTCTCAAAATTTTTTTTTTACAGTTTACGAAACTCGCATAATTACAACTGTTTTGACGATCATTAAATTGTACTGCTATGTTTCAAATCATAAATGCATTGGCTTTTACAATTTATGGAGAGTAATTTAACAAGATTGGTTTTGTACTGCATCTTCAGTGATAAGTTGCTTTTATTTATGTAGACTAAATGTCGATGAAAAATTCGAAATAGTTCTTGAGATGAAAGTAGCTTTCTCGATATTTGTTTTCTGTTTCAATTACGGTTATGTGTTTTCTGATTTAACTGTTTTCTTTAATTTTTAGAAAGTTTTTTTCTATTTTCTAATTTGTTCTCCAAATCCATTTCTAGTGATTTTTAGGTCTAATTTTTTGTTAAAGAAGTCAATAAAATTTCTTTAATTGTAGTTCTGTATTTTAAATTTGTCGTCTTCATCGCTTTTTGTTACAGCCGTCTGAGTGCCTAGAAGTCAAACAGCGACTTTTTGGTTACAAGTACCTTGTAGCAGCGGTCCCTTTCTGTGTATTGTCTATTTTATAGCATACATGACTCACCTCTCTCAATAAAATGACGTCTTCACTCACTTATTAAATCTAAATTGAGAACTGAATCTTTACTTGAATTGTAATAAAGGTCATCCTTTTATTTGAAACTGTCCGCCTTCCTTGTTTGAAAGATAGTTGGTGACATTTAATCTGATGATTTACGGACAGATACCATTTGAAATTAGGATAGCGATTTTTTGTGGGGAACTTTTTGACGTTGGCCTTGATGGCTAGCTCAGCTAGCTGTTTTGCGGTTATTGTCTTGCAATCTGCCGGCTATGTTTTACCTGGACAGTTCTTAGTTCTGCCATTTACTGAGGCGATTATCTGCCCTGTTAATGCTAAATTCTATAGGAGAGAATTTCAATCTGCTCACCACTCGACGCTTGAAAGATGTCCCGAAGTCGGTACTGCTGCTCTAGAGAAGAAATGAAATAATTTTCCAGCAATCAGCTGGTTAATTTTCAGTTTCTTGGGTTTTCGGGGTTTTCCTTCAAAGTTTATGAGCTTTAATAAAAGCTGAAATTAAGAGTCAGTATAAAAATGAGGTTGCGTGCTGAGTTTATCAGGTGTTGGTAACTTTGGCTTTACTCTTACTGAAATTCAAGTTATTTTTTTACTTTTCCTGTTTATTAACGTGAGAAATTGCTCAAGCTTAAAATGTGTTCCATTTGATTTCGAATACTCTATAGCTGAATTGAAATAGGATCAATTTGGATCATGTAAAAGTGTTTTTGTACAGGTAATCGATTTTTTTTTTCGGTTTACTATCAGCCTTTTCATATTACCCCTTTACTATAACCTTCAATCATTGTTGCAATTATTGGGATTCTGTTGGACTTCTTAATGCTGATCAATTCAACTCCTCTAGTTAGCTTCAAAGTGTACAGCAGTTCACCAATGCTGCCGAGGAACGATTTATGATACATAGCTTCATTTCTTGAGAGACGACAATTTTGGGAAGTTTTATCCATCTTTAATGCTCAATCATGCATCGCCCACTCAGGCTAGCCTCACTATGCTTAAGGCGGCGGCCTGGTCTAGCGACGATATCAAGTGCAATAAATGGCAAGACAAAAGTGTAAATTTTTTTATTTGTAAGTTTGTTCAGGTACATCGAGCTCGCCGTCTGAGGTTTCTACGAAGACGTCATTCTCGAACAAAAAAGTCAACAATCAAAACAATGGCCAACAACCCCCCATTCGTTTAGAACAAAGTGATGAAACGTCATTGCAAGTAGAATCCGGCGGTAAAACATATTCACGCCGAAGTGCAAGACCACAAACCCAAAGGCTATCTGTTCACGAATTGACCCAAGCCTACGAAAACGATTTGAGACCTCTGTCGGCCATGAAACAAGGTCAAGAAAATTTGATGGTACAGAATAATGAGCAGAGATCTAATCACCCTACGAATGACGGGAAATCTTCGGGTAATTTGACGTCGTTTGGCAGTCAGTCAAATTTGCGGGCGAGAACTCAGAGCAAGAAACGTCAGGTTTCGCGTCCAAAAAGTGCTCTAGACGAACGAATTTTCTCATTGAGTAACCAGAATGATGGTGAAATCTCGGCTGATGACGTCAACTCGGATCCAGAGATTTCGATGGCGACCTCTGGACTTTCGAAAAGATTTGAAGAGGGCGCCCAAATGAGCAGCAGTGCTAAAATGACTGCTATAAAGTTGAAAATGGAGCAACAAAGGAAGTCTATTCAAATGGAACGGGCGAGAACAGAAGCTGCGAAAAATAAACAACGACAAACATTGGGCAAAACAGCGTTTATGCGAGTTATTAAAGGTAGTAACAGTAGTAATAACCAAACTGAAAGCGATGATTGTCGAAGCACTGCTGACGACAGTGAATTCTCAGTTAGCGATTACTCTCCTGAAAAATCGCAAGTAGTTATGCGACGTCATAAAACTTCCGAAGATCGCCAGAGTTTTGCCAACAGGCGACAACGAGCCAAGAGCTCAAATCTAGATGCAGTTAATTTGCAGTATAACGGTAACCCAGATTTTGAGAATTTCCGAAACGATTCGGCAGCGAGCTCAAGGCGCGTCTCGGCTGAGGTTCGTAATAAATTTATTTTTCCCCGGAAAATTTTTCATTTGTTCACACCCCCCCCCCCCCCCCTACCTCGAGAAATTTTTTAGATTTTTTGGGGAACCAAGCGCCCCTTTTCGTGGAACATAATTAAATTTGTTTAAACTAATGAGTTAAAAATGTTTAAACTAATGTGTAAAACTATCGATTTGACAAAAAAACTGATGAACAATATTTGTTCCCGACGACTCAATGTTGTACTGCTTAAGGTTCAAACTTCTCTGAATTTCGACGAGCAAAGAAGTGCGTCGGCTATGCACGGAACAGGCCAAAGAATTCGACCTGTTAGTAATTACATCGAGCGCGACGACCTGGAATCGTTCACGAGCGGTATTGGCTCCAACCAGAGTACTCTACGAAGGACGAAGGCATTAGCTAGACCCTCAACTGCTTATGGTGATATTTTTCAGCGTAATGAGAATGAAAATGGAGATTTTGGTGATTTGGTAACAAGTTCAGTGGATTTGAGGAGTTCTCTGGAAAGAGATATGCTGATTGAACAGAATCAAATTTTGGCTCGAGAGTTGCAGACTTTGAAGTTAGTGAATTTTTAATTGCCCTTATTCGAAATTTGTAGGAATCATATTAGTCCTGTAGTCTTTATGCGAGTTTCCGCTTCACCGATTTTTTGTCTGACCTTTTTGACTTTTCGTCCTCTGAAACGGGATAAACAGGTAGCGCCCGGAGGGCATTAAGTTCTCATAGAGCCCTAAGCCTTACTATACTCTAAGAATGCGATTCGCCGAAACTGTTTCATGGCTCCAATTTAATGGCGTGGAGGGCGGTTCTCCATCTGAAAAGTTTGACCTCCTCAGTCACCCCAACCTCCCCCCGCCATCAGCCCCCAGAACCCCCCCCCCCCCCCCCCCCCCGTCAGCACTCCCGTTGTCCACCCTCGTCCAACTGTTGATTTAAACTTTCCATCTAGCCTTCGCAAACTACCCCCCAACGCTTGCCCCTCCTCCCCCCCCCCCCCACACACACACACACCGGTCACCCCCACTTAATGCTAGCATCTCTAAGCCCCAGCTGGCTTCTACCAAAGTCAACCGCTCGCCGGTCGTTTGAGAGCAATTCGAACTACGTTAGTGGGTTATGTTTGGTTGCAAGTTACTTTTCCGTTTCTCCATGTACATTGACTATCTCCATGTACATTATGACTTTCTATAATCAATTGCTCAAACATAGTTTGAAGCAAATATTGTAAACGTGTCCCTCTATCGTCTAATTGAGAAGCAGGAATAATCGTAATTATAATAAGCGAATAAGCTACTTCGTCGAATAAAAATTGGTTCCGTTTTTCTCACTTCACAGCCTGTTTAACGTTTTGCGTGACTTTTTTGTTCTCTAGGCTAGTTTCGTTATTCGCTTGTTCTACTAAACGTGCTTTTAAACTTTAGTTGCTCAGCAAAGCAACTCAAAACGAAAAGAGTCAGTTTAAAATAACGAAATCATAAATAGAATCGGGATAAACCCATAACACTCAATTTTACATGGCCGTTACTGGATCTTTATTTATAGCTGCAAAGCTGTAAGCTGAGCGAAGATATATTGCGGTGCTCTTTGTTTTTTGTTGTCTCGGCGTCTGACGCTCTTTTCCGTTTAGCATTTGTTCTCACAGCGAAGCTAAAAAATTCAAATTTTCTTTGACTTCTTCACTAACGGCGTCTGCTCGCGTGACGTCCTTTTTCTCTCTAGCAAAAGTTTTTGCGTGATTAGATTTTGATCATAGGTGACTTACCTCACTCATTTGAAATGACTTTTGCACTTTAAAACTTTAAAGTTTAATTCGAATTTGTTTCAGGTCAAAGGAACTCATATGTGCAGTTAATGTCCCTAATAAGAGGCTTCTGTGGAATAATTTTTTTAACAAGTTTTATCTATTTATCGCCAAATGTTTTCTGCCTAGCTTTTTGAGCGGTGTCGTTTTTTTTTTAATTTAGAGCTGTATGTTTCTGTCAATATTGTATGGCACGCAGGTCTATGCTTTTGCAGCTATTCCGACAATCTGCCGACTATAATCTTATTAGTATTAGTTGCCGTCTCTATTGCTTATTGGTATTGATACTATATCCCCTCACCAAGAAACAGGGGTATGTCTAGCTACAAAATGACATCCAAATAGTTCTCATTTTTAATTTTTTGCAGAAAAATTAGTGTGGTTATAGGAATCAATGGCTACTATTTTCCGGGTATGTTAAATAATTGCTTTCGAACGAAATTAAAAGCTTTTCTGTAAACGTGTCCATCTGTCGGCTGCTTAAGAATCTGGGTTAAGCGTAGTTATAATGAGTGGATGAGCTAGCTGAACGAGTTGTGGCAGTTCAGGGAGCAAAGATTTTTGTCCGTGCAAAAGTTTGCAGCAATTTATCGATTTTAAATTCCATGTTTGATCATGGTGTGTCACTTCATGGCCTCGAGAGAAGATTGAAGATTGAGCGTCATGGTTGAATAAGAATGTCAACCTGATCTACAGCTAATCTTAGTGCCATTGATCAAATGCCTGTCAAAAATTGTTACACGCCTCATTCAATAATTGCAGGTATCATGGTTTATATTCCCCTCCTAGAACGCAGATCAATTCGCAGCTTTGGATATTACCGGCACCACCCCACTTCAATTTTTCTAGCCTCAATTCAAACGCGGCGGATAAATGTGGTATCGCCCTCAGTCAAAAGAGCAAAATCAAGACGGGATGATCCGATAAAGCCCGGTCATTAAGTCATTGAAAATTAGGTTATCAAAGTTCATTCGATTGGTATTAAGATTATTAGATTTCAGTTTAGAAGCTGAAATAAGTGTAGTTTTAGAACCCAAGTGAAACTGCACGCCAAATTAGAACACTTTTTGACACTGAAAAAAAAAACAAAAAAATTCGGTCAATTTATCTTTTTTACTTTCTGTTTCAATCCCGATAATCATCAAGCGCATCAGCGGCGGCTTTTTTCCGGCAATCTGCCGGCTATGTTTAGAATTGAGACTTGAAAGTTTACGTTTTCCTAGAATTTAGTTATCCTAATCTTTGCAATGGCTTTTTGAAGTAAAGGTTTCAATTATGATTCAGTCTTTTAACAGTTTTATTATAGCTGCGAAGCTGTAAGCTGAGCGAAGCTGTATTGCGGTGCTCTTGGTTTTTTTTGTTTAGTCTTCTGACGCTCTTTTTTCGTTTTACATTTGTTCACACAGCAAAGCTGAAAAAGTCAAATTTTCTGAATGACTTCTTCCTCTCACTAACGGCATTTGCGCGCGTTACGTCATTTCTCACTCGCTTTAGCAAAAGTTTTTAGGTTATTTGCGTGATTAGATTTTGATCATACGTGACTTACCTCACTCAATAAAATGACTTTTGCACTTTAAAACTTAAGTTTAATTTGAATTTTTTTAAGGTCAAAGGAACTCATATGTGCAGTAAAGGTCCCTAATAAGAGGCTTCTGTGGAATGAATTTTAATAAGCGTTATTAATTTATCGCTGAATGTTTTTTACCTAGTTTTTTTGAGCGGTGTCGATTTTTATTCAATTTAGATCTGTATCTGTTTCTATCTCTATTATATGGCACGCAGGTCTATTCTTTCGCAGCTATTCCGGCAATCTGCCGGCTATGTTTATAATAAGCGAATAAGCTACCAGAACAAGTTGTACAAGTTGAGATTGAGGGAGCCAAGATTTCAGTTAATGCAAAAATTTTGTAGCAACTTATCAGTTTCTAATTGCTCTCAAACGAAATTGTCCTACCAACTTATTGTCTGATCGTTTTTTGTCTGACCATTTGATTTTTCGTCCTCAAAGAGGGGATTAACAGGTAAAGCCCGGATGGCATTAAGGTATTTTAGAGCCCCTTCCCCCGAACTTGACCTCCACCGCCTCATTCCTGTAACCGCGCACGCTCACACCAATCCCCACACCCTCAATGCTCATTGCCTACCCCCTCCACCTCATTCCAACTTTAACCCCGCACGCTCGCCCCCACCCACCCGTCAGGCTCATCCCCCCCCCCCCCGCCTCGTCAAGCGCACCCCCTCAATAAAGCCAAAGCTAGCATCCCTTAGCGACAGCTAGCTACTGACGAAGCCAAGCAATCGCATCTTTTTGAGATTAATCCGCCCGACGTTGGTCGTTAGTCGGTTATGTTCAGAGAGTTTTGTTAAGGAGTTTTTGTTTCGATTAAACTATTTACAAAAGAATGGTTAACTTCATCTCCAAAAACAAACAAACTCTTTTCTTGTAGACAATTTGGTTTTCGCTCAAAAAGATCATGTATTCATGCCATAGCTGAAATAACCTAAAATATAAGATTGTCTATGAATAACAAAAACCCTTGCGCATCAGTTTTCCTTGATATAACAAAAGCTTTTGATACCATTGATCACTCACTATTACTCAACAATTTAGAAATTTTTGGTTTTAGGGGCCATTTTACAATGCTTATTCAGTCCTACCTCAACAACCGCCAACAATATGTTTTCTTCCAGTCCAAGGCCTCTGAGATAAAAAATATTAAAAATGGTGTCCCACAGGGCTCTCTGCTAGGCCCACTCCTCTTCTTAATTTTTGTAAATGATCTGCCAACAAATACTCAAAAATCGGAAATCACATTGTTTGCTGACGATACCAACGTACTTTGTGGTGGAAAAGATATTGAAAAAAAAATTACAGATAGCATTACGGAGGCGATATTATGGTTCAATGAAAAGAAACTTTGCGTTAATTCTAAGAAATCTCAGTAGATGTATTTTGGTAAAGACTTAGGGCTTAATTTGAACCCAATTTTACCAGATTGTGAACTACAAGAATCTGTAAAATATTTAAGTATAACTCTTGATAGAAAACTGAATTTTGAATTTCATAATCAACAAACTTCATAATCAACAAACTGTGATTAAACAGCATCTGCGGTGTTTTCTATAGAATTCGCGACTATTATCCAATTTCAAAATTGATACAGTTTTATAAAGTTTTTGCTAAGCCCGTGATCTCTTACGGTCTATTGGTTTATGGCTGCACAAACAAAAAGAGACTAACAAAAATTGATATGTGCCAACGAAAAACTTTGCGAGCCATCATCTATCGAAAGCGGACAGATAGCCTTTCAACATTACTACAGAAAACACAAAATACTGTTTTTGACTTATAATTTCTTGAACTTGTGAAGGAAACTGTTGAAGAAATTGCAAAGAGATCTCCTTGCTCTTTCATTGATCTTGAAAACGTGCCATCCTGTAAATACCACACACGGAACCTCAAAAAAGGTTTAATAAGGCAGGTCAAATTTAATAATGCAGCACTTGGAAACTCACTGCGGTTGAGGCTGACTAAGACTCATAATTTTTGCAAATCGAATTACCTTTTTCCCTCAGATATTGAAATTCGAAAAATGAATTCGAAGTAGCTCAAAAATTTAGTAGATCAAATTTTCGAAAACTACCTTTTCGACAGTAAGTCTTTTTTTACTTTAATTTTTGGCCGATTAGTGGCTGAGGTACAAACTAACTCGTTCTTAGTTTTCTGGAAAGTAAAATTTAATTGATGAGTTTTTCAAAAGGGACGTCACCTAAACTAGCTGTAAAGCTTATCTGACGGACCTCTTGAAAACGTTTATAGTTATTAATTGTAAACTGTTTTCAAGGAACTTAATTTAATTCGATTAACCAGTACCCTTAAATGGCTCGCGATATGCTGGTTTTCTCTGTTTTGTTTCATTTGACTCGTTCAGTAAGTACTTCGCATTTGAGCTTTCAATTACCAGTCAGATCAGTTGGCTCAAATCTCAATTGAAATGATTTTTTACGGAATTTGGGTCGTTCAGCTAAAAAGTTCTGGATGTTTAAGTTTTGGGAACCTTTGGTTTGTCTAAGTTCCTTATGACCGTGATTTTGCTGCAAGAACTAAATCAGGAAATTCTCAAATCAGCCGTGAGACCCTTTTTTTGATCACACTGGGATAATATAATTCGTCAAATGTAGTTTAATGACTACAGCAGCCTTTCCTCAATCAGATAACTTTTCACAAATTAAGGTGAATCATCATTTTAAAATTGTTTTTCAGTGTCGGTGAAAGAAGCTCAACTCAAATTTAATGTTTAAACGAATGATAAGATTTTGATTACAGAAACATTTGTATTTTTTATTTCGTATTTTCCTTTGTTATTGCTATAAAGCCACTTTTGTGTGAATTATTTCACCTGTCAGTTTGCTTTATGGAGTTTTGACTTGGTTGTTTTGTTTTCACTTGATCCGAACACTTCAAAACCCTGTACCATTAAATGCTACATATCGTATGCATGTCTGAAAATAAGGAACTGGTTAGTCTCTATACCTCTTCCATGGATCCTGCTATTTCTCTGGGCTTTGTAGCCAAATATTTTGCTAAGTTTACGTTGAAACAGAAAGCTTCTGTTTTTGACATTGTCATGTTTATCAACCATAAAATTACATTTGGTTGTTCTCCGACCTTTTAACATAGGTGGCCTTTCTTAATGTTTCAGACACAAGTTCGCTGTGGAACTGGAAACACGGAAGCTGCAATCGGATCAATTTGAGATGCAAAGGAAAGCTGAGCAAAGTTTGCAGCGAAGCAGAACTGACTTGACAAGTCAAGTCTACGCTTCTCAACATGTCCCAGCTCATCAAAATACTTCCAGGATTCCACCAACTTGGAATCAAACAGCTCATGGCATGGTTCCCAATGATAGGCTGCCTCCGGTGTCAACATCAGTTATGAATCATAACCAAGTTAACCCTCTTGCGGGGCACCAGTCTTTAAATCGTCATCAGAGCAACCCACCTTTCAATCATGCCTCCGTGCAGAACCCTGCATCGTCAATGTACCCGAATTACGGAAGTCAACAAGCATTTCCAGTTCATCATGGGAACCAAAATTTTCAATTGGCCTCTAGCAGACCTCAATCTATGTATGCTATGCAAGGGTTGCAACCGCCATACGCTGTTCATGATAATGAGGCTTATCATAACTTTGAAACTACTCATAACCAGGAGTATCATTATGAAACTCTGCATGGATCCCATCATAACTACTACCATCAACATCCACCGCCTGTTAGTAGCCACAACCCGTATGCACAACCTCCCACTTCGGTTTATCAGCACCAAGTTTACTCCTCGAGTCAAGTTCCAGTTCAGAGCCAGTCGAACATGTCTGAAAACCAACAGAATATCTCGAATGATGGTCAATTTTTACGAAGTCGATCTAATTCTGCGCTGTCAAGCAACTTGAACACTTCGCCACGGCAAATGTACGATGTTGCGTCGAATGATAACGTTAGCAATATGAACGCGAACTTAGCAAAACCGAAAGCCAAAAGACCACTAACTCTTGATATGAGATCTGAAAAAGGTAACGCGAAAGGTAATGAAAAGAAGCAAGGTGAAGGAAATTTAATGAATCGTTCGGAAAAAGACCGGGCAACGGCCTATGACTCGTCCAGTGCAATATCTCCTTTAGATCCAGACATCCGGATCAGTTCCAGTGTCGAAGTGACTCCAGAAAACAGCCCTGTTCATCAGAACAGATCTCTGGTTTCGGACACTAAAATTAGATCTCCGCAGAACCCGAATAGCAGAGTGCAATATGACAGCGGAGACGGTACGCTTAATACCTCGAATTTAAACGGTGCTTCAAATCCATATCATCAGAAGGAAACTTCTAACAAAGAGAAAAGTTCTATTTCACCAAACCCAGTTTTTGATGATCCGCCATCGCAGCCATCAGCTCAAGTCAATCGTAAGTATCCCAAAAGCTGTTCACCCCCTCCTCCGCCGCCTCCCACAATACCATTTTGTCCTATCGGATCAGTGGAGCTGGGACTCAAAACCGGCTAGCCCATCGATTACCGTATTTAGTTCCTAATAAGCCCAATTTTTTGGGGTAAGAGTTTCACAATGGAAATTAATCAAAACATTATTAATAGCCGCCCTCATCTTCTCAGCCGGCTATTATAGCGCTCCTAATTTTACAATTCAAAGAATTTGAATTGTATTGGGGCGCTGTCTTTTTTTTAAGATCTGTTCACACATTTTCATGATTTTTGAAGTCAAATTGGAGTAGTGATTTTGGTCACGCCGAAACAGGAAATGGAGCGAAAAAGCGAGTGGTTTTGCGGTGAAAAGGGTGTTTGAACAAAAATTCGGTTTCTTGGTAGTGTTTTTTTTTGTTCACATGCGGCAATTTCACTCTGATTTTTACTGTTTTTTCGATTTTTTGGATAGGATTTTTTAAAATGGTTTTCCCAATCCATTCAGCTCATTCTAGGCCTAGTTTTTTGTTTGAATTAAATTTATATTTCTCGCAAGTGGTTTTTTTGTTCACATGCGGATTTTTGAGATTTTTTTAAATGGTTTTCTCAATTCACTCATAGTCCATTCTAGGTCTAGTTTTTCAGTTTAGTCAATGAAAATTCTTTGAATTGTACGTCAGGACTTGTCCTGCTATGTTTTTTTACTTCGTCGAATAAAAAAATGTTTCGCTTTACCTCATTTTGCCGCTTTTTCAACATTTTGCGTGTTCTTTTTGACTCTTCTAGGCTAGTTTCTCTCTTCTCTCATTCTGCTAAAAGTGATTTTGAACATCAGTTGCTCAGCAAAGCAATTCAAAATGAACAGAGTCAGTATAAAAAATTGAAGTCATGAGTAGAAAACGGATAAACCCATAATGCCCAATTTTAGATGCCCACTATTTGAACGTCGTTCCTATAAGTCTTAGTTACCATCTCTTATGCTTATTAATAGCAGCCCTCATCTTCTCAGCCGGCTTTTATAGCGCTCCTATTTTTTTTTACATTTCAAAGAATTTGAATTGTATTGGTGCGCTGTGTTTTTTTTTCAATCGCATCCTAATTAACTCTATGCCTAACTAAAACGGAAAACTACACTCGTTCATGTGTGAATATCAACGATCTCTTATTGAGATTGTATCGAGACTTCATGAATTTGACTATTGAAACTTTTTGAAACTGAAAATGAACCAAAATTTGGCAGTTTGTTTTTGACCACATTTCGTGCAATATTTCACACGCACTCAAAAATTCTATCCTTTGCTTTGCCATGCGTCTGCAAATTTGTAAATAAATTTAAATTTCACATTTAAAAAGCCTCATATGAGAAATTTCGGGCGTTTTAACGCCAAGTTACAGAATTACATCGTTTATTGTTTGAGATTAATGTTTGTGTAAATGCGTAATTTCATTCTAGATATAGTAGTGTTAAATGAACCCTAAATCTTTTAGTATATGGTACATAGGCTTTTCTCTCTAACCTTTCCATTGTTTATAAATTTGTATTAATTCAAATTCAACAATTATCCTCATTATTTTGAAAGTGCCATTAGAAAGTTAACATCGACTAGAAAGTAGTTACATCGAGCAATCCTGGTCAAAGCTTGTCAACGAAAGGTCCTATTTTTAATGGCCGCCCTCATCTCAGCCGGCTATTATAGCGCTCCTAAGTTTTTTTACAATTCAAAGAATTTGAATTGTTTTGGGGCGCTGTTTTTTAAGATGTGTTCACACATTTTTCAATGACTTTGATCTTTCAAAACGGGATAAGCAGGTAAAACCCAGCGGGCATTAAGTTTCATTAGAGGCCCAAAGTGGGCTTTAGTAGTACTTCAAGTGCTTATAATGGTGCAGTTGCCTTATAATGGCCTTAATTTAATGTTAAAAGGTCATTCTTAGGAGTTTTTGGTCTCAAAATGTTGCAATTTTTCATGTTTATATGTGATTTTTTTGAGTTTTTTTGATTGATTAGTCCTAAGTTGAAGTTTTTAAAAGTTGATGAAGGCCTGTTGCGAGACAAAATTACTTGTTATGACCATTTTATGAGCTATATGGTTTGGTACTACAAACACGCAAAATAATAGTAATTTTCGCAATTTTTTTCAGGTTTTTTTGAAAACTTTGTCGTTTTCTGTGTTTTTAGCCTAGGGTGTCAAGAAACCTCCACTAGAGTTTGATAAAGGATCTGATGATAGATAACTGCATAGTTTCTGGTGGTAATGGAATGGTTTTCAACTTTTTGCCATCATGAATTTTAAAACTTTCAATTTTTTTCATATTTTTTAACATTTATTGTTATTATTCAATTTACTTGAGTCCCAGGGGCCAGAACACCTCATTAGGGTTTGGATAATAAGGTACTGAAAAATTTTTAGTTGCTATGGAATAGGTTTCAATTTTTGGATATCACAAATTTTAGCAATTTTTTTTGACAAAATTCGCATTTTCAAGTTTTTGAAAATTTTCGTTGTTTTCTTCCGTTTTTCTAGCTTCAGGGACCAGGCAATCTCCTTTGAGGTTTGTTAATACGGCACTGCATAGTTCCTAATAACAATGGAATTTTTAAACATTTTTTTCTCGAATTTTAGCATTTTTTGATAAAAATCTGCAATTTTTTTTAAGGTTTCCTAAAGGTTGTCAGTTTTTGATATTCGTCCATTCTCAAGTGCCAGAAAACCAATTCCACGTTCTGATAAAAAGTTGCTGCATGGTTTTTAGTTTCAATTGATTTGCTTTCAACAATTTAACCTTTCGATTTTAAGAAGTTTTTTGATGAAATTTGCATTTTTTTCAAGGTTTTTGAAAACATTTGTATTTTATTTTTTTCTTGCCTCAGTAGCCAGTTAACCTCATCCAGGGTTCGATAGTATGTTATTAAATAGTTGCTAGGTGGCAATTGAATGGCTTTCAACATTTTAATAGAACGAATTTCTATTTCTTGAAGTTTGAAATTTTTTCTAAAAAATTATTGCCTATCGATCTATAAGCCAATGATTTTTTAAAGCTTGGAATTGGGTTACTGAATAGCCTCTAGAGACACAGAAATGATTCTGAAGATATTTATATCAAGATTTCAGCAGCCTGTCCTTATAATTTGCAATTAGTTTCTTTTTTTCTCGATTTAATCGAACTTCAAGGGCCAATGAGTATTTTTCAGGTCTTGCAGATATAATACTGGACGCATTTCAGAAACAAAAATTGGTTTTGAAATTGTTTTTGTAATAGGTATTTTTAAGGGGAAAAATTTTGCCTTAGGTTTAAAAGCTTTTTAAAAGAGCTTTAGCAATGAGTATATTTTTGTTTAGTTTTGATTCTTTTAGTTTCTCAATTTTTTGATGATTTTGTTTTTGTTCTGGCTGGCATGTTCAATTGTTCTACTGGTCAGGTAGAGTACGTCTGAGTTTTTCATTCATTTCTTTGAATTGTTTTTCGGGACTTGTCCTGCTGTGTTTTTTTACTTCGTCGAATAAAAAAATGTTTCGCTTTACCTCATTTTGCCGCTTTTTCAACATTTTGCGTGATCTTTTTGACTCTTCTAGGCTAGTTTCTCTCTTCTCTCATTCTGCTAAAAGTGATTTTGAACATCAGTTGCTCAGCAAAGCAATTCAAAATGATCAGAGTCAGTATAAAAAATTGAAGTCATAAGTAGAAACGAGATAAACCCATAAAGCCCAATTTTTGATGCCCGTTATTTGAACGTCGTTCATAGAAGTCTTAGTTACCATCTCTAATGCTTATTGGTATTCATAGTAGCCCCTGTAGCCTCTCTTGAAGAAACAGAAGTACGTTATGTTCAACTACGAAATGCCATCAAAATAAATCGGACTTAAAAAATGTTTTTGTACAAAAATCTTTTTTTTTCAATATCTTCTATTTTTTCAATCCCAATCATGCTTATTGGAATCAACGGCGGCTATTTTCCGGCAATCTGCCGGGTATGTTATCACTTTAGATGACATTTAAAACGACCTTGGAATTAACTATTAATTCTTGACTTCACTTTGGTTTTCGATTAAATTTTTGGTGCCTCGATTTCTTAATAATTGGCTTTTTTAAATTGACGTTTTGCCCATAATATCCAGCTGCTTGAATTAATTGGTGTCAATCATAGCTTACATGGTTTCCCATTCAATCCGTTTTCAAAAATTTCTTTGTTTTCATTTTTGTACATTCCTTGTGTTATACGAGCTTTTAAATGCTTTCGCCATAGATGTCATTGATGCGTTTGCCCATCTCAATTGAGGCGAAGGCGATTGATCTAAATGTGATGAACCGTAGAACAAAGCAACACTTTTATCTTCATCATGTTTCTTGTATTTTGTTGCATTATGTTGCGCCCCACTGGCGTTTTCCGTTTGCATAAACATGCTCAAAAACAGAATGGGATGGGTTAGTGTAGATTGTTTACGTTTTTTAATAAGGCTCTTTTTAAATTTTAGAGTATTTCTCACTACACCCAACCCCTGACACATAGTGGGCGTAGTGCGTATAATGCACCCTTCATTACTGTAAACACACCATAATAATCGGAACGATTTCTTATTAATTGCTCTTGAACGAAGTTCATAACAATTATTGTAAACGTGTTGGTTTTTTTTTGTGCAAATTTTTTTGCTGGACCATTTTGCGTTTTTCTTCTAGAACATTCTTTGACTTCTCGAGTGACTTTTTCTTGCTTTCGTTCTTCATTTTTGAGTGATCTCTATTGCTCTCACTCCAATTGCTAATATAGAGTTGGTTGCAGCAGTAAGGGCCAAATAGCATAGTCGGTAGTTGACATGGTAATAAAGCGGGAGGTCAATGGTTCAAATCACGGTGGGGGTCAAATGAATTTGCACCTACCTATCATTCGAGAGCAATTCTTCCGACATTAGTCGGTTTATGTTTATTTCTTCGTAAGGATCTCTCCCCAAATTAATTTGACTTGTTTAGAGCCCAAGAAAGCAGAAGCGTTCTCAGTCAACTTCTTCAATTCACCATCTACAAACAGTGCGTCACAACCACCCCCACTTAAGAGCAACAGGTTCAACAACCCACAGAGACGCTCAAAAAACACAGGCGACAAAACCAAGCCATTAAGTGCGAATGCACACCTGTCCAATGATTCGAACCATCAAAAGCAGGATAAAGATTCCGGAATCGGGTCCCATAGCAGTGCCAGTAGCAGAAGAGTTACAAGTGCTCCTACTAGGAGTAAAGAGATTGGCCAGCCTAATCGGGAAGAGTTTTCTACTTCGAGCAGTACAACCGTCGATGAAGCGTTGAAAATTGTTCAAGGTCAGTATTCCTAGAATTTTTAATAGCCGCCGTCAGCTTCCCAACGGCTATTCTTTAGGCGCTCTCCTTTTTACAATTCAAAAATTTTAATTGTATTGGTGCACTGTCTTCTTTTTTCAAGATTTGTTCAGGCTTTTTTCGGCTTTTTCACGTCAGTGAGAAGTCAAGTTAGAGTGATGATGTTGATCACACTGAAACAGTGAAGGGAGCAAAAAATCGAGTAGGTTTGAGGCTTGACTTTTTCTAAATACCTTTAAAGTGGAGTGAGAAGTTGGTGTCGGAACAATTCGGCGGTTTTTGAAATGGATTTTTTTTTCAGGTGCGTCAATTTGACTTCTGTTTTCAGAGTTTCCTCTCCTTTAGTGCTTTTAAGACGGTACATTTGTGTTCTAATTGCGCCTATTTGCCTTTGATTGAATTCATTAAGGGGCAGCTAAAACCTTTTATGACTTTGCCACTATTTTTTGTCATAAAATATTAGTGAATTTTAGATTTTGCCCCCTTTTTTATCTGTTTCATCACAAAGTATCGTCAATAATAGGTCTGATTGGTTGCTAATGAGGCATAAAAGAACCTAATTTATGGCTCGAATTAATAGCTAGTGGTTTTCGTGTCTTGAGTGAATTTTTGAGTTCTGCGAGTATTTATTTTACTTTTTGAAGTCTTATTTAATATCATTGGGGATAGGTCTCAGATGCTGTTAATAGGGGTTAAGTTTATCGATTTAATTGTTCTTGTTCAAAGCTAGTGCTTTCTATGACTTTGACACTAATTGTTTTCAATAATAATTATCAAATTGATAGAGTTTTGCGAGTTTTTCTTCTCAACTTTGTCGTCCTGGTATCATTGTTGACAGGTCTCTTAGGTTGCTAACAAAAGGCTTCAACTAAACCAAAGCAATTCAGTGCATAGCTATGCTTTTGCAAATATACGCTTGTTCGTTTTCAGAAAAAATCTTATTGCTGTCTTATCACTTAGTCTCGTTGATGACAGTTCTCAACGGTGGTGATTGAGGACTCAATTAATTGGTGTAATTGTATCCCTCCGTAACTGTTGCGTTCTGTGACTTTTATACTAAGTGTTTTCAAAAAATTTCAGCAAGTTTTGTTTCGATTTTTGGTTGTTTTTGTCTTATTAATTACTCTCAAACGAAGTTTGTAGCAATTATATTAGTCCTGTCGGTCTTTTTTTTATGCCACTTTTCGCTTGACCGATTTTTCGTCTGACGCTTTTGACTTTTTGTGCTAAAAAACGGGATAAAAAGGTAGCGCCCGGCGTGCATTAAGTGCTCTTAGAGCGTTTCAGTTTTCTTTTAACTCAAACTCTTTTGAGACTCATACTTATACTTATGGTGTGAAGAGCAGTTCTCGAGGTTGAAGACGCCCCCACTGTAGACCACCCTTTTGCCCCCCCACCGCGCTGTTGCCGCCCCACCTCGCCCCTTTATCAGCCCTAGGTGTCGAGGAACCTTCTTTAGGTTTTAAAAATAGGTTACTGCGTAGTTTCTTGTGGCAATGTAATGGTTTCAACATTTTACCATTACGAATTTTAGCATTTTTTTGACAAAACGTGCTATTTTTTTTCAAATTTACGTTTTTCCCCTTATTCAGGTCTTTCCAGACCCAGTGTCCTGAAAACATCCTGTGCAGTTTGATAATAAGTTACTGACAAATTTTTAATGGCAATGCAATAGTTTTTCAACTTTTTAATGTCACAAATTTTAGCAATTTTTTGATAAAACTTGCTTTTTTCAAGTTTTTTTTTTAATTTTTTTTGTCGGTTTTTAGATTTTTTCGGCCTTGAAAGCCAAGAAACCTCCTCAAGGGTTTTAAAATAGATTTCGGGATAATTTTTAGATTAATGGATTGTGTTGCAATATTTTAAAATCACGAATTTTAGCATATTTTTGATATTTTTCGCCATTTCCAATTTTTTAAATATTTATTGTCTTTATTCAGATTTGTTGAGCCTCAAGGGTCAAAAAGGCCTTCGTTAGGGTTTGATAATAAGTTGATGGAAAATTTTTTTTGGCCATGGAATAGTTTTCACTTTTTTAATATCAAGTTTGTGCGATTTTTTTAAAACTTGCAAGTTTTTTGAAATTTTGCGTCATTTATTAGGTTTCTCTAGCCTCAAGGGCCACGAAACCTCCTCTAGGGTTTTATAATTTGTTACTGCATAGTTTATAGATGTTATGGAATGCTCTTCAAGATTTGAATATCACGAATCTTTAAATTTTTAAAAAAATATTTGCATTTTCATGTTTTTGATTTTTTCCGGCAACAGAGGCCCTGGGAACTCCTCCAAGGTTTGATACTAAGCTGTTGCATAATTTCTAGAGTTAATGGGATTGTGATCAACAATTTTTATGTCTCCAGTTTTAGTGATATTTAAAAAGCTAAAAACTTTTAGTTTTAAAGTAATAAAATTTAAACTTTTCAAATATTTGGAAAATTTTTGTGTTCCAAGCCTATGGATCTTTTTGAGCCAGTGAAACTATTTCAGGCTTGAAACAGGGATACTGGATAGTAACATCTCTGATCCTCATTATCAATGAGTTATTGTTGAAATGTTTTTATTATGAATGATCTAACAGGCACTTTTAGGAAACCCTTGTTAATTGCTCTCAAAAGCAATTTTTAGCAAATATATTAATCCTGTTTGTCATTTATGCAATTTTTCAATTGGCCGATTTTTCGTCTGACTCATTTGACTTTCGTATTCTGAAACGGGATAAAGAGGTAGCGCCCTGAGGAAACTAAACCGTGGCTAGTCAGTTCGCCAGTCGTTTGAGAGCAATTCGCCCGACGTTAGTTGGTTTTGTTCATTTAATATTATTAATGTGAGGACTCATGGACTTTTGATTACAGGTTGCTAATGAGAAATAGAGGAATACAGCTGTCAGTTTGAGTTCCTAGCAGTTGTTTTTATGTTGATCCTCGCTTTTCAAGAAACAAAAGTTGTAGTCTTGCTTGTTTTTTGTTCTTGTGTTTTTTTATTGCTTAGTCTCGTTTTTAAAAGCTCTCATTTGCCTTGGCAAACGGACTAGTTGATTGTCGGTTCATAAATTAATACAATTATCCGAATTGTATTTCAAGACTTGTCCTGCTATGTTTTTTTTTTATTTTTCAAGATCTGTTCACACATTTTCATTTTTTTGAACTCAAATTGGAGTACTGGTTTTGGCTGAGCCGAATCATGAAGTGGAGCGAAAAAGCAAGTGGTTTTGAGGCGTAAAATTTTTTTGGCCTAATTTAAAAGTAGAGTTTAAAGTAATAAAATTTAATCTTTTCAAATTTTTGGAAAATTTTTGTGTTCCAAGCGTATGGATCTTTGAGCCAGTGAAGCTATTTCAGGCTTGAAACAGGTATACTGGATAGTCTCTTGAGACAATGAATTGGTTCTTAAGATATTAGTATCTTGAATTTTGGCAAGATTTTGTTAAAATTTGCAATTTTTTCAAAATTTTAAAGCTGTTTTCTTGCCCTTTTCTGAGTCTTACGACCATTAATGGCCTACAAAACTTTTAAAGCCTCGGAGATGGGTTACTTGACAGAACTTTCGAGACAAAAAATGGTTTTAATTTTTTTTGCGGAGTTCAAAACTTTTTTTATTGTGCCTTTTTCAGTTTTTTCTATATGATTTATTTATTAACAAGGTTAGAAAACTAGAAGTTGCAGTGTCGAATTCAATCATGGAAGATATTCCTGTCTCTTTCTCTCTCTCTTTCGGTTGGGGTTCCTTTCCTTCTTTTTCTCGTTCACGTTTTATCTCTCTCTCTCTCTCTCTCTCTCTCTCTCTCTTTGTTGATTCCGCAATTCAGCTGCTGTTATGTGGCGTAATATCACAATCTCTGATCCTCATTATCAATGAGTTATAGTTGAAATGTTTTTATTATGAATGATCTAACAGGCACTTTTAGGAAACCCTTGTTAATTGCTCTCGAAAGCAATTTGTAGCAAATATATTAATCCTGTTTGTCATTTATGCAATTTTTCTATTGGCCGATTTCTTGTCTGACTCATTTGACTTTCGTATTCAGAAACGGGATAAAGAGGTAGCGCCCTGAGGACTCTAAACCGTGGCTAGCCAGTTCGCCAGTCGTTTGAGAGCAATTCGCCCGACGTTAGTTGGTTATGTTCATTTAATATTATTAATGTGAGGACTGGACATTTAATTACAGGTTGCGAATGAGAAATAGAGGTATATAGCTATCAGTTTGAGTTCCTAGCAGTTGTTTTTGTTGATCCCCTCTTTTCAAGAAACAAAAGTTGTAGTCTTGCTCGTTTTTTGTTCTTGTGTTCTTTTATTTCTTAGTCTCCTTTTTAAAAGCTCTCATTTGCCTTGGCAAAAGGACTAGTTGATTGTCGTTTCATAAATTAATACAATTATCCGAATTGTATTTCTTCTTGTCCTGCTATGTTTTTTTTTAATTTTTTAAGATCTGTTCACACATTTTCATTATTTTTGAAGTCAAATTGGTGTACTGGTTTTGGCTACGCCGAATCATGAAGTGGAGCAAAAAGGCAAGTGGTTTTGAGGCGTAAATTTTTTTTTGCTCTAATTTAAAAGTAGAGTTTAAAGTAATAAAATTTAAACTTTTCAAATATTTGGAAAATTTTTGTGTTCCAAGCGTATGGATCTTTTTGAGCCAGTGAAACTATTTCAGGCTTGAAACAGGGATACTGGATAGTCTCTTGAGACTATGGAATGGTTCTTAAGATAGTGTCTTGATTTTTAGCAAGATTTTGTTAAAATTTGCAATTTTTTTCAAAATTTTTAAGCTATTTTTTGTCCTTTTCTGAGTCTTACGACCATTAACGGCCTACGAAACTTTTAAAATATCGGATATGGGTTACTTGACAGAAATTTCGAGACAAAAGTGGTTTTGATTTTTTTATTGCGGAGTTCAAAACTTTTTAATTTTGCCTTTTTCAGTTTTTTTCTATATGATTTATTTATTAACAAGGTTAGAAATTTAGAAGTTGCAGTGTGGAATTCAATCATGGAAGATATTCCTGTCTCTTTCTCTCTCTTTCGGTTGGGGTTCCTTTCCTTCTCTTTCTCGTTCACGTTTTATCTCTCTCTCTCTCTCTCTCTCTCTTTGTTGATTCCGCAATTCAGCTGCTGTTATGTGGCGTAATATCACAATCTCTGATCCTCATTATCAATGAGTTATAGTTGAAATGTTTTTATTATGAATGATCTAACAGGCACTTTTAGGAAACCCTTGTTAATTGCTCTCGAAAGCAATTTGTAGCAAATATATTAATCCTGTTTGTCATTTATGCAATTTTTCTATTGGCCGATTTCTTGTCTGACTCATTTGACTTTCGTATTCAGAAACGGGATAAAGAGGTAGCGCCCTGAGGACTCTAAACCGTGGCTAGCCAGTTCGCCAGTCGTTTGAGAGCAATTCGCCCGACGTTAGTTGGTTATGTTCATTTAATATTATTAATGTGAGGACTGGACATTTAATCACAGGTTGCTAATGAGAAATAGAGGAATATAGCTGTCAGTTTGAGCTCCTAGCAGTTGTTTTTGTTGATCTTCTCTTTTCAAGAAACAAAAGATGTTGACTTGCTCGTTTTATGTTCTGGTGTTCTTTTCTTTCTTAGTCTCATTTTTAAAAGCTCTCATTTGCCTTGGCAAACGGACTAGTTGATTGTCGGTTCATAAATTAATACAGTTATCCGAATTGTATTTCAAGACTTGTCGTGCTATGTTTTTTTTTATTTTTTAAGATCTGTTCACACATTTTCATTATTTTTGAAGTCAAATTGGTGTACTGGTTTTGGCTACGCCGAATCATGAAGTGGAGCAAAAAGGCAAGTGGTTTTGAGGCGTAAATTTTTTTTTGCTCTAATTTAAAAGTAGAGTTTAAAGTAATAAAATTTAAACTTTTCAAATATTTGGAAAATTTTTGTGTTCCAAGCGTATGGATCTTTTTGAGCCAGTGAAACTATTTCAGGCTTGAAACAGGGATACTGGATAGTCTCTTGAGACTATGGAATGGTTCTTAAGATAGTGTCTTGATTTTTAGCAAGATTTTGTTAAAATTTGCAATTTTTTCGAAATTTTAAAGCTATTTTCTTGCCCTTTTCTGAGTCTTACGACCATTTATGGCCTCCAAAACTTTTAAAGCCTCGGAGATGGGTTACTTGACAGAACTTTCGAGACAAAAAATGGTTTTAGTTTTTTTGCGGAGTTCAAAACTTTTTTTAATTGTGCCTTTTTCAGTTTTTTTCTATATGATTTATTTATTAACAAGGTTAGAAAACTAGAAGTTGCAGTTTCGAATTCAATCATGGAAGATATTCCTGTCTCTTTCTCTCTCTTTCGGTTGGGGTTCCTTTCCTTCTCTTTCTCGTTCACGTTTTATCTCTCTCTCTCTCTCTCTTTGTTGATTCCGCAATTCAGCTGCTGTTATGTGGCGTAATGTCACCATCTCTGATCCTCATTATCAATGAGTTATAGTTGAAATGTTTTTATTATGAATGATCTAACAGGCACTTTTTGGAAACCCTTGTTAATTGCTCTCAAAAGCGATTTGTAGCAAATATATTAATCCTGTTTGTCATTATTTTTCGACTGGCCGATTTTTCGTCTGACTCATTTGACTCGTATTCAGAAACGGGATAAAGAGGTAGCGCCCTGAGGACAATAAACCGTGGCTATCTAGTTCGCCAGTCGTTTGAGAGCAATTCGCCCGACGTTAGTTGGTTATAATCATTTAATATTATTATTGTGAGGACTCATGGACATTTAATCACAGGTTGCTAATGAGAAATAGAGGAATATAGCTGTCAGTTTGAGTTCCAAGCAGTTGTTTTTGTTGATCCCCTCTTTTCAAGAAACAAAAGTTGTAGTCTTGCTCGTTTTTTGTTCTTGTATTCTTTTATTGCTTAGTCTCATTTTTAAGAGCTCTCATTTGCCTTGGCAAACGGACTAGTTGATTGTCGGTTCATAAATTAATACAATTATCCAAATTGTATTTCAAGATTTGTCCTACTATGTTTTTTTTTGTTTTTTAAGATCTGTTCACACATTTTCATTATTTTTGAAGTCAAATTGGAGTACTGGTTTTGGCTACGCCGAATCATGCAATGGAGCGAAAAAGCAAGTGGTTTTGCGGCGTAAAATTTTTTTGCTCTAATTTAAAAGTAGAGTGAAAAAAATAAACGGTGTTTGAACAAATTTTCGCTTTCTCGCTAGTGCCTTTTTGTTCGAATGCGGCAATTTCACTTCGATTTTTACTGTTATTTCGATTTTTTGGATCGAATTTTCTAAATGTTTTTTTTTTCAATCCATACATAGTTCTTTCTGATCCTTGTTTTTTGCTTGAACCAAATTTCCATTTCTCGCTATTGTATTTTTGTTCACATGCGGCATTTTGGTATTGATTTTTTTATTTTTTTGATCTATTTTTTTTGAGAATTGGTTTTCCCAAATCACTCATAGTTCGTTCTATCTATAGTTTTTGTTTTGTCATTAAAAAATTTCTTTGAATTTTGTCAAGATTTGTCCTGCTATTTTTTTTACTTCGTCAAATAAAAATTTGTTTCCGTTTTTAGTTCACAGCCTGTTTAACATTTTGCGTGACTTTTTCTTCTCTAGGCTGGTTTTGTTATTTGCTCTTTCTGTTAAACGTGCTTTTAAATAGTAGTTGCTCAGCAAAGCAATTCAAAATGAAAAGAGTCAGTTTTAAAAATTGAAATCAGAAATAAAACAAATAAAACCGGGATAAACCCATAAGACCCAATTTTACATGGCCGTTACTTGATCTTTGTTTATAGCTGCAAAGATATATATATATATATATATATATATATATATATATATATATATATATATATATATATATAAATAATGTGGTGCTCTTTGTTTTTTTTTGTCTCGGCGTCTGACGCACTTTTTCGTTATGCATTTTTTCACACAGCAAAGCTGAAAAAGTCAAATATTCTTAATGAATTCTCCTACTAACGGCGTTTGCGCGCGTGACGTCTTTTTTGCTTTCTCTCTCTCTCTCTCTCTCTCTCTCTAGCAAAGGCTTTAAGATCATTTGCCTGATTATTATATTTTGATCATAGGTGACTTACCTCACTCGATAAAAGGACTTGCACTTTAAAACTTTAATTCGAATTTGTTTAAGTTCAAAGGAATTAATATGTGCAGTTAAGGTCCCTACTAAGAGGCTTCTGTGGAATGATTTTTAACAAGCTCAATCAATTTATCGCTAAATGTTTTTTACCTAGCTGTTTGAGCCGTGTCGATTTTTTTATTTAGATCTGTATCTGTTTCTATCTCTATTATATGGCACGCAAGTCTATTCTTTCGCTGCTATTCCGGCAATCTGCCGGCAATGTTCTCATTAGTATTAGTTTCCGTCTCTATTGCTTATTGGTATTGATACTATATCCCCTCACCAAGAAACAGGGTTACGTCTATCTACAAAATGACATCCAAATAGTTCGCATATTTAATTTTTTGTAGAAAATCAATGTGGTTATAGGAATCAATGGCTGCTATTTTCCGGATATGTTAATAAATTTCTTTGGAACGAAGTTAAGTGCTTTTGTGTAAGTAAACGTTTCTATCTGTCGCCTACTTAAGAATCTGGAATAAGCATAGCTATAATGAGTGGATGGGCTAGCCGAATGAGTTGTGGCAGTTCAGGGAGTAAAGATTTTTGTTTGTGCAAAAGTTTGCAGCAATTTATCGGTTTTAAATTCCATGGTTGATCATGGTGTGTCACTTCATGACCTTGAGATAAGATTGATGAGCATCATGGTCGAATAACAAATATTGTCAGCCTGATCTGCAGCTAATCTTAGTCCCATCGATTAAGTGCGAGCCAAAAATTTTTACAGGCCTCATTCAATAGTTGCAGGCCTCATGGTTTATATTCACCTCTTAGAACGCAGGTCAATCAGCAGCTTTGGATATTACCGTCACTACCCAACTTCGATTTATCTAGCCTCATTTCAAAGGCGGCGGATAAATGTGGTCTCACCCTGAGTCAAAAGAGCAAAGTCAAATGAGACGGGATAATCCGATAAAGTCATTGAGATGAGGTCATTAAGTCATTGAGAATTAGGTTATCAAAGTTCAATTGAGTGTTTGCTAGCTGATATCGGTATTAAGCTTGTTAGATGTCAGTTTGGAAGCTGAAATAAGTGTAGTTTTAGAACCGAAGTGAAACCACTCAAATTAGAACACTTTTTGACTCTGAAAAAAAAAACAGACAAAAATTTGGTCAATTTATCCTTTTCCTTTCTGTTTCAATCTCGATGTGCATCAAGCGCGTCAACGGCGGCTTTTTTCGGCAATCTGCCGGGTATGTTTAGAATTGAGACTTGAAAGTTTACGTTTTCCTGGAATTTAGTTATCCTAGATCTTTGCAATGGCTTTTTGAAGTAAAGGTTTCAAAATCATTCAAAGTCTTTTCACAGTTTTATTTGAAATCTTTTCTGTTTGTGCCCCCCCCCCCCCGAAAGTGTTAGTGCAATTTGAAGTGTTTTTCATAGCTTTTTTGGATTTAGTCCTCTGATTTACAAAGAGATATTTGAAATATGTGAAAACCGTTTGTGCAAGCACCCTCCCCCTTCCACCTCCACTACCACCAGTACGTTATGCACCCCCCCCCCCCCCCAATTACAGATCACGTGCTATTACATAGTAGTTCATCATGTAAAACATAGAACTTGCGTCTGGGTTTCCAACTATTATACACCCTCTAAGCTGGTTGCTAATTTCTAAATGTGTAAGGAGTTTTTACATTACTCAATTTTTTTATGCTAACGTTTCTACATTAGCCTGTCCAAGGCAGTGGCGTGCTTCTTTGTATATTGTCGATTAATTTCTTCTTGGAGGAGGAAATCAATTCAAAGTAAGTTTAATCTGAAGTAAGCTAAGATTTTGTCCCAAAAGCAAGAATTAAAATTGATACGCGTATTTGTTTCAATTTTTAAAAGTTAAAAGTCTAACGGCTTTTTTGCAGTCGTTCTTTCATTTATGTCATAAGTTTTCATTCATTTCTGGTAATTAGGTCTACCGCTGTCGTGTTTTGTAATGGTATTTTTCAAGTTCAAGTCAACCTGAGAGCAGAAAACAGTTGCTAGAGCTTCTGAATTTTGTTCCAGAAGGAGAATTGAGCAGCACTATAGACTTGGGCAGACGCAAAGGAGGCTTGGCTCTCGTCATAGATGTTGACTCTTTTGGCACCAAAAACTCACCTCTCACACCGGGTGGTGGAACCCCAAAAGACAGCAGTGCAGCGTCTATTGTGGCCACTGAAGGGGCCAATACTCAGTCGCCACTAGTTGGTAAGTGAATAAATTTAGATAAATGAAGGTCTTGCTTGTATCTTGTTACTAATCCTTGTTGATTTCTGAAAACTTTTTTGCCCTAAATCATGGTTTATTAATACATTTTCCGTATCAAAATCGATCAACTTATCATTACGTCGCCAATCCAACATTCTGAACAAGCAAATTTGCTTGCTAATATCAGCATTTTCCGCTCTCCCATGTTTTAAGATTAGGCGTTATAGGTTTTTGCGGACAACAGTGATAGTGAGGTAAACCATTGCAAATTTAAAATTGGGAATATTTGCCGGTGATGTCCGCGATTGCGGAATTTGATGACACGCGAGAAAGGCGGACAGATTTTTGTCACTATTGTCCGGCAATTTGCGTCACTAACATCAGCGCTAAGGTAACTACTTTCCGCGCACGGCTTCTAAAACTGATTAAAGGAGAAAAAGTGGGAAATAATTGGTTCATATCAAAATGCAGTGAGGGGTAATTATAATTTTAATCCGTCAAAGTTTTGAATATAAATTAAAGGTTAAAGTGCAGTGATGACGATAGCCCTGCTCACGTATTGCGGACGTTGACATAAAAAAGTGTTTTTTCCGAGAACAGTGACGGAATTTTTTAAGGATTGTCCGCCATTTTGTCACTATTGTCCCACAATTTAAACATTTTTCTCCCACGCAAGAATGGGTGACAATATGTCGCCACTCGTGTACGCAAATGCAGACTTTGCTGAATTGGTAGGATTGGCGACGTTATGATCATCTAGAGATGTTACCACTAATGGCGTATCCAGTAATAAACATGATAGTAGAGTCACATATTGGGGTAACAGACTGGCAGAGCCAATCGGCTGAAACGTACCTAAGCGCTGAAACTTTTGATATCGCCTAAAATGGTCATTCGTTTGAGCGTATTGAGAACTCGCCGAGAATGCTCCAGAGGTCTCAAATGCCAAAGGGCTAAAATGAATTCTAACGTTGCTAAATATATCTCTTGCCTCCTGTGTTTGGAAGAACTCAGGACAGTAGCACATTTATCCGCCGCGTTTGAAATGAGGCTAGATAAATTGCATTGGGGTATTGACGGTAACAATGAAACCTAATGGCTGTGTGGTTCTAAGTGGAGAGTATAAACCATGAGACCTACAATTGTTCCATGAGGCTTTTAAAAATTTCTGGCTGACACTTGGTTGATGGCACTAAGATTAGCTGTAGATCAGGCTGACACTCTTTCGAATATGAATAATCGCAGTAATTGACGATCTTGTTAATAGCCGTTGCCAGCCTCTCAACGGCTATTATTTAGGCGCTCGCTTTCTTACAATTCAAAAAATTTGAATTGTATTGGGGCGCTGTTTTTTTTAATTGCTCTCAAACGAGTTTGTAGCAATTATATTAGTCCTGTCGGTCTTTTTATGCGATTTTTGGCTTGACCGATTTTTCGGCTGACCCTTTTGACTTTTGGTCCTCGAAAGCGGAATAAACAGGTAGCGCCCAGCTGGCATTAAGTGCTCTTAGAGCTTTTCAGCTCTGTTTCAGCTCAAACTGTTTTAGAGCTCTGTTTCAGCTCAAACACTTATACTTATGGTGTGAAGGGCGGTTCTTAGGGATTAAAGACCCCTCCACTGTTGACCCCCGCCCCACTATTACCCCCACAGCACCCGCGCTGTTATTCCCACCCCTGCCCCACTGTTGTCCCTCCCCCCATCAGCCCTCGTTGCAACCCCCCGTTTCTAGCAACTGACGAACAACCGCTCGCTAAAAACACGCAAATTTATACTATTTTGCAATTTTTTTCAAGGTGTTTGTAAATTTTTGACATTTTTTGATGGCTGGGTGAGCCCTAGGTGTCAAGGACTCTCACTAGTTTTAATAATAGGTTACTGTATAGTTTCTAGTGGTAATGGAATGGTTTTACATTGTTTTGACAAAACCTGCAATTTTCCCTTATTCAGGTCTTTCCAGAACCAGGGGCCAGAAAACATCCTAAGGGGTTTGATAATGAGTTACTGACAAGTTTTTATTGGCCATGGAATAGTTTTTCGACATTTTAATGTCACAAATTTTAGCAATGTTTTTTATAAAACTTGTTTTTTTTTCAAGTTTTTTTTGTAATTTTTGTTTAGTTTTTTTGGTCTTAAGAGCCGAGGAACCTCCTCTAGGGTTTGAAAATAGGTTACGGTTTTTTTCTACATGTAATCGAATGTCTTACATGATTTTAACATCCCGAATTTTAGCATTTTGTTGACAATTTTTTGCCATTTTTTTTCAATTTTTTTCGACCTTTTCAGTCCTTATTCAGGTTTTTGAGCCTCAAAGGTCAGAAAACCTCCGTTGGGGTTTGATAATAAGGTACTGGAAGATTTTCTGTCATTGATTAATTTTCAACTTCTTAATATCACAAGTTTTAGCAATTTTCTTTTATAAAACTTGCAACTTTAAGTTTTTTGAACTTTTTTCTTTTTTTTTGGGTTTTTTTAGCCGCAAGAGCCGCGGAAGTTCGTGTAGGGTTTGATATTATTTTACTGCATAGTTTATAGTTGTATTGGAATGTTCTTCAAGACTTTAATTTCACGAATTTAAGCAATTATTTAAAGAATTTGTAATTTTATGTTTTTGATTTTTTTCTGGCAACAGGGCACTGGGGCCTGATCCAAGGTTTGATATTAAGCTCCTGCATAGTTTCTGGAGTTAATGTGATAATTATCTATGTTTTTTATGACTCCAGTTTTACTAATTTTTTGATAAAATTTAAATTTTTTCATTTTTAGAAAGTTTTTTATGTTCCAAGTGTATGGATCTTTATGAGCCAGTGAAACTATTTCAGGCTTGAAAAAGGGGTACTGGATAGCCTCTAAAGACATTGAAATGGTTCTAAAGATATTATTATTTTGATTTTTAGCAAGATTTTGTTAAAATTTGCAATTGTTTCCAAAACTTTACAGTTTTGTCCTTTTCTGAGTTTAACGACCAGTACTGGCCAACTAAGCTTTTTAGGTTCAGAGATGGGTTACTTGACAGAACGAGACAAAAAATGTTTTTTTACTGCGAAGTTGAAAACTTTTTTTTAAGATTTTGCCTTTCAGTTTATATTTTTCTATGTTTACTAACAAGGCTAGAAAACTAGAAGTTGCCGAGTCGAATCCCATCATGGAAAATATTCCTATCTCTATTTCGCCACTCGTGTACGCAAATGCAGACTTTGCTGAATTGGTAGGATTGGCGACGTTATGATCATCTAGAGATGTTACCACTAATGGCGTATCCAGTAATAAACATGATAGCAGACTCACATATTGGGGTAACAGACTGGCAGAGCCAATCGGCTGAAACGTACCTAAGCGCTGAAACTTTTGATATCGCCTAAAATGGTCATTCGTTTGAGCGTATTGAGAACTCGCCGAGAATGCTCCAGAGGTCTCAAATGCCAAAGGGCTAAAATGAATTCTAACGTTGCTAAATATGTCTCTTGCCTCCTGTGTTTGGAAGAACTCAGGACAGTAGCACATTTATCTGCCGCGTTTGAAATGAGGCTAGATAAATTGCATTGGGGGTATTGACGGTAACAATGAAACCTAATGGCTGTGGGGTTCTAAGTGGAGAGTATATTCCATGAGACCTACAATTGTTCCATGAGGCTTTTAAAAATTTCTGGCTGACACTTGGTTGATGGCACTAAGATTAGCTGTAGATCAGGCTGACACTCTTTCGAATATGAATAATCGCAGTAATTGACGATCTTGTTAATAGCCGTTGCCAGCCTCTCAACGGCTATTATTTAGGCGCTCGCTTTCTTACAATTCAAAAAATTTGAATTGTTTTGGGGCGCTGTCTTTTTTAATTGCTCTCAAACGAGTTTGTAGCAATTATATTAGTCCTGTTAAAAGTTTTGTCCTTTACAGTTTTGTCTTTTTCTGAGTTTAACGACCAGTACTGGCCAACTAAGCTTTTTAGGTTCCGAGATGGGTTACTTGACAGAACGAGACAAAAATTTTTTTTTACTGCGAAGTTGAAAACTTTCTTTAAGATTTTGCCGTTCAGTTTATATTTTTCTATGTTTACTAACAAGGCTAGAAAACTAGAAGTTGCCGAGTCGAATCCCATTATGGAAAATATTCCTCTCTCTATTTCTCTCTATCGGTTAGCGTTTCTTCCCTTCTTTTTCTCGTTCACGTTTTATCTCTCTCGCACACTCTATCTCTCGCTCCATCTCTCTCTCTCTCTCTCTCTCTCTCTCTCTCTTTTAATTGATGCCGCACTTCAGCTGCTGTTATATGGCGTAATGTCGTCATCTCTGATCCTCATTAACAATGAATTATAGTAGAAATCTGTTTATCATAAATGAATTAGCAGGCACTTTTTAGGAAATCATTGTTAGTTGCTCTCAAAAGCAATTTGTTGCAAATGTATTAATCCTGTTTGTGTCTTTTATGCAATTTTTTGCTTGGCCAATTTTTCATCTGACCCATTTGACCTTCGTCTGCAGAAACGGGATAAAGAGGTAGCACCCAGTTTGCATTAAGTTTTCTTAGAGCCGTTCAGCCCACTAGTCTTCAAGTATGCGATTAACTATAGTCTTCCCAATTCACTCATAGTTCTTTCTAGGTCTAGTCTTTTGTTTAGTCAATGAAAGTTCTTCGAAATATACATCAGGAGCTTGTCCTGATGTACTTGTGTACAACGTACTTGTTCTGCTGTTGTTTTATTTCATATTTTTTTTGGTTCCACCAACGTTTTGTCACTTTTTGTCGTCTGACCATTCTACTTTTTGACCTCGAAAGGGATTAAACAGGTAAGGCTCTGACAAAATTAAGTCGTTGAGAAGTTCTTTTGGAGGCTTACGGGTTGATGGTGCGATTGGCCGTTTTTCTGGCAATTTGGACCCAAACACATGCCAACCTCCTTTGGCCTTTGTTCAGGTAAGCTTAACTTAGCCTACCTAACCCCGGCTAGCTGCAGACAAAGCTGATCGGTCTCTAATAGTTTAAGACAAATTCGTCCGACATTAGTTGGTTGTTTGGCATTTTTTGCCGTATGGGAGCTGTGTGTTCTTAAAGAGTTCGAAGGTTGTTGGAAGATATTAAACCAGTATCAGATAACTCTGCGATGATTCTGTGATTGTTTGCTGTTACCGAGTTTCTAAATATTTCCTCTGTTTTTGAAGTTACTAATACTTAGTATTTTTTTTATTGTTTTAATATT
Organism: Convolutriloba macropyga; assembly: GCF_964194025.1. Taxonomy (NCBI): domain Eukaryota; kingdom Metazoa; phylum Xenacoelomorpha; order Acoela; family Convolutidae; genus Convolutriloba; species Convolutriloba macropyga. The sequence goes on from NC_134482.1 coordinate 47,493,289, forward strand.
AAATTGAGTTTGCTTACCGATAATTATTTTTCAATGATGCTGGATGTATTAGTGTGCATTAGTCAACGATTTGACAATGCGCTTTAAAAATGAGTAATCAACTGCGCTAAGTGATGGATTTGTTTTCGAATAAACACATGCTCATGTGTTTAATTTAATGGCTTTAAACGAAATTCGTAGCAATTGTTTTGAGTCCTGTGGTCTTTTTTATGAGGTTATTCTCTTGACTAGTCTTTTGTCTGAGCCTTTTGACTTTTCGTCGTCAAAAACGAGACAAACAGGTAAAGTCTGGAGAGCATTAGGTTCTCTTAGAGTTTGACCACAACCTGTAACCCCCCTCTCAACCTCGTTCCACGCGTAACCCCGCACAGTCGCGCTCAGCAACCCCCCACCCTCCCTCGTGCTCATTCCACCTCAATTAAGATAAAGCTAGCCTCCCAATGACGCTGCTAGCTAATGACGAAGCCAACCGCTGGCCAGTCGTTTGAGAGCAATTCGATTGATGTAGTCGATTACGTAATATAATTCTACTTCTCACCTCGTTTCAATTAACCCCCAATACAGCACTTGGAATTACAAGTATGTTTTCTCATAATTAAGTGGATAAATTAATACCATTTCGGGTTGTGAGGGTTTCGTCAAGTCCCACGGCCTGGGAAAGCACGGACAAATGATACAGTACCAATGTTTATACTACAAATTTTATAGCGGATTAAAATGGGGGCGAATGGAGAGAGGGAAGAAATTATAGGGGTGAAATGATAGGAAGTTGAACAAATGGGGGTGAAAAAGAGGAACATCGTGTTATATAGATATTTATTCGGTTTGGTTGCGTAATGAAGTTGTTCAATAATCCAATAGATTTAGAATTCAGGAACCCCTATTTCTTTTAAAATCAGAATTTTATTCCCTATCGCATAACATTTCAATGGTTTCAGATGACCAGAAACGTAAAGAGCGCGAACTTCAATTTCTGCGACGCCAAAACGAGAAACAACAGCGTGATTTGGAGAAACGTCGTAAAATGACAGAACAAGCAAATCAACAAGGTCAAGAGCGTCAACTTAAGGAATCCTTAGCCCAGGAGCAGAAGAAACTGGAGGCTGCGGCTAGGAGAGAGAGGATAATGGCGCAGTACTTAGAGAAGAAGCGGCAGAAGGAACTGGAAGAGAAAGGGCTGGCCTCAAGTCACGGACAGGCAGTCGCTAAAGGAGTTATCGGCGGTGGACCGCAAGGTAACCCCTAGTTTGGCCCAATTCAACAAACAAGATAAATTGCGCTGTGTGTGCATTAATTGTTTAATAGCCGCCCTCATCTTCTCAGCCGGCTATTATTGCGCTCGTATTTTTTTTTTACTTCGTCAAACTTTTTTTCGCTTTACCATTTTGCCGCTTTTTCGACATTTTGCGTGAAATCTTTTTGACTTCTCTAGGCTAGTTTCTCTCTTCTCTCATTCTGCTAAAAGTTAATTTGAACATCAGTTGCTAAGCAAAGCAATTCAAAATGAACAGAGTCGGTATAAAAAATTGAAGTCAGAAATAGAAACGGGATAAACCCATAAAGCCCAATTTTAGATGCCCGCTATTTGAACGTCGTTCCTATAAGTCTTAGTTACCACCTCTAATGCTTATTGGTGTTGATAGTAGCCCCTGTAGCCTCTCTCTAAGAAACAGAAGTATGTTCAACTACGAAATGCCATCAAAATAAAGGGGACTTAAAAAATATTTTTGTACAAAAATCTTTTTTTTTCAATATATTCTATTTGTTCAATCCCAATCATGCTTATTGGAATCAACGGCGGCTATTTTCCGGCAATCTGCCGGGTATGTTTTGAATGCTGCCTTTTTCATTGGTATTTGTCAAAACAGGTATCACCAAATATGAAGTATGCCTGGATCCTTATTAATGATAGTTGAGAGCTTTCGTGCAAAGAAAGCATTCAATTTAGTCGTAGTTTCTTATTATAGCTGCGAAGCTGTAAGCTTGGCGGAGCTATATTGCGGTGTCCTTGGGGTTTTTTACAATTCAAAGAATTAGAATTGTATTGGAGCGCTGTCTTTTTTCAAAGATCTGTTCACACATTATCATGATTTTTGAAGTCAAATTGGAGTAGTGATTTTGGTCACGCCGAAACAGGAAGGGGAGCGAAAAAGCGAGTGGTTTTGTGGCGTGAAATTTTTAACTCTATTTTCAAAGTTTTCGCTTTCTCACTAGTGGTTTTTTTTGTTCACATGCGGCTATTTCACTTTGATTTTTACTGTTTTTTCGATTCTTTGGATCGGATTTTTTCCTTAATGGTTTTCCCAATCCATTCATAGTTCATTCTAGGCCTAATTTCTTGTTTGAACCAAATTTCCATTTCTCGCTAGTGGTTTTTTGTTCGCATGCGGCATTTTGACATTGATTTTCTGTTTTAACTTTTTTTTGATCTGATTTTTTTAGAAATGGTTTTCCCAATTCACTCATAGTCCGTTCTAGGTCTAGTTTTTTGTTCAGTCAATGACAATTCTTTGAATTGTACGTCAGGAATTGTCCTGCTTTGTTTTTCGTTTCGTCGTCTGACCCTCTTTTTCGTTTTACAATTGTTCACACTGCAAAGCTGAAAAAGTCAAATTTTCTTAATGACTTCTTCCTCTCACTAACGGCTTTTGCGCGCGTGACGTCATTTCTCTCTCTCTCTCTCTCTCTCTCTCTCTCTCTCTCTCTCTCTCTAGCCAAAGTTTTTGCGTGATTAGATGTTGATCATACGTGACTTACCTCACTCAAAAAAATGACTTTTGCACTTTAAAACTTGAGTTTAATTTGTATTAAATTACGGTCAAAGGAGCTCGTATGTGTTATAAAGGTCCCTAATGAAAGAGCTCTTTAGCTCTCGTTTGAGAGCAATTAGCCCGACGCTAGTCAGTTATGTTTTGGAGTTTAAGACCCTGCTACCCAACGATTCAATTATTTTAAAATCTGCATGTAACCAAACTGTTGTTCCAGGATTTGCTTTTGTGACTGCCGGAGATGGCTCTTCTGGCAAAACGGGAGGCGGCGGAGCTCCTAAACTTGGCACTCCAAAGCATAGATCTAAATCAACCACGGCTGATAATACATCGGCAACGCAAGGGTCTAAACAGTCCAGAAGCAGAAAGGGAAGTGCGAGTGACAAACAACAGAAACAGAAGTTGGAGCGCAAAAATAGTGCAGGTGGCGGAGGAGGAATGGCATTGTCACGAAGCAGGAAAAACTCGGTGGAAAATTGTGAGTAGTTTTGATTTTCATCAATTTTTATCAAAAACCACTGGATGTATGCTTAACTACTGTTATCTATAAAAGCAAACAGAGAACAGAATCATTGTCTAACTGAATGTTGCAATAATTATCAGATTTACAATACAGCAGAGATACTATAAATCGAATTTTACGCCATTCTGAGTAATTTTTAATGTACATTACATCTGTGCTACTATCGTTATTGGATGTAGTTAACAACAAAAACTATGACGCAGTTCTGTTGAGCACATTTTTGTTAGTTCTGTGAACCTAAATGTCCTATAATGAAATAATCACCCGCTTTTTTCTGCAGCCAGCAGTATCTTGGTTGTAAAAAAATTGAAGCGTTTTCTGTAGAGAATGTTGGAAAGTTGTGTGTGTTAGACACAGTCTCAAACTAGCCTTCTTGGTAGTGTTAAGAGTCGAAAGACCTTATTAATTGCTCTTGAACGAAGTTCATAGCAATTATTGTAAACTTGTGTGTCTTTTTTATGCAAATTTTTCGCGTGACAATTTTGCGCTTTTCTTCTAGAACATTCTTTGACTTCTCAAGTGACTTTTTCACGCTTTCTTTCATCATTTTTGAGGAATACCTAGTGCTCAGAAGTTGCTAATATAAAATCGGTTGCAGCATAACAAAATTTAGTGACTCGTAGCGCAGTGGTTAGTGCGGGTGGCCATGGTTCGAGAGGTCAATGGTTCGAATATCGGTGTGGTCAAAGGTTTTTTGCACCCATAAAGAGAAATTGATCTAGACTAAAGACCATGAATTAAATTACCTCGCCTGTCGTTCAAGAGCAATTCTTCCGACATTAGTCGGGTTTATGTTATGGTATATAAAACCAAGAAACATCAAAATTTAATGTACGATACTCAAGCTGGTGCCCAGACGGGTAAACTGTGCCCATTTTTTCCGGTCATTAGGTGCACTTTGAAGCAAACGCCCCCTGCTGAATGAATTAAATTTAACTTATAAGTTTTGCCTAACTGCCCTCTGTAAATATATTTTGATTTTGTTAAATTGCTATATGACTCTACAGGCCAGCATCACACCCACAAGTAGAAGGCTTTCTGCTTGTCCTTCCGTGAGTATATCGTTGATGCCGTCCTGACCTTTTTCCCAATGTGTATTTATTTTACTCTAGATAAATAATTTCAATTATTGTTGTTTTTCAGTGCTAAGTGACGGCGAATCGATAGTGTCAACTATGGATAATTGGGATGCGAAGTCTGAGTTCAGCGAGTATAGCGGTAGGGACTATTTCAAGTTATTCCTACAGCTTACCAGAACCATTTTAAACTCCAAATTGCAATTTATATTTTCTTCGAACGAACCAAGTTTATCAATTATTGTTGTAGTTGTCTTTTTTTAAATGCAAAATTGGGTAAAGATCAAAGTTTTTTTCCCCAAGTGTACAGTTTGTCATGGCACTATTGTCAACATAATATATATGACTAAGTCTTGTTTATCGTTAAGTATTTTGCATTTTAACAAATTTTGAAATAGCTAGAGCTGCGAATGATGATAGAAATTAGAAACAAAATACCTATACAGAAAAAAAATGGCAAAAGAACATGCAAAATGACTGAGAATTAAAAACGGAGGATAAACTAACGAAAGAATCATATTCGAAGTCCGCATTCTGTGAGCTATACTGAGCTTGTTTCAAATTATAATTTCATTTGGTTGTTTCAGGTCCGAAATTGTTTGTGAAACCGAGCAGTAAGAGTAACAAGCAGAAGATTCAGAATGCCATCACACAGTCTGTCTTTCCAGGTGCTGTCAACAGTGAGATGAAGAACAAGATTCTGCAGGTAATATTATCGGTAATGTCTCACTTATTTTTTGCGTTTGAGGAACAAATCTCTCTGCACCAAATCATAGGTATCCCCCCAAATAATATAACAACCCTATTAAAGAACCGTGCTAAAATGCTATTACTTTGCAAAAATTATTGCGGGATCTTTTCTGCACCCCTCCCCGCCCCCAGTGTTTTCAATGTCTCCGATAACGAGTTGCTATAAAGCACGTTACTATGTAAAAAATAGCACGTGCGCCTGGGGGGACGGGTCAAATATATACCCACTAAGCTGGAGGTGTGGGGGGCATGAAGAGAAAAGATCTAAAATTTAGTTAATATTCAAGTGTCAATGAAATTAATTTGAAGTGTACATTTTAATTTACAAAGATAATTTCGAAATGTGAAAACCGTTAAAAATTTATTTCTTAATTTTCCCCATACAATGTGACGCGTTGAGTATGGTTGTTTAGCAACTGGACGTCGCCTGTGTAAGTGGCGGATCCGATGTCAGCGAATCGGGAGCAGGGAAGCATTTCTTAGTGCTGTTCAGAGACCACAGTCTCAAATACAGAGCCATCTATCTATGTGACGGTGACTGCTCTCAGGGGGTCATTACAAAAATTGTCGGTATGGGTCCGACGAGTGTCAAGCTCAACATGATACAGGATCTCTACAAGTAAGATTCACATGATAAAAATTTGAGTCGGGGTAACTTTAAATATTTCACACCGAAATGGAAGTTTAAATGTAAATTAATAAATTCTTGATCAATTTGATCTCCAAATCTATGAAAGTTTTATAGAGTTAAATCGGATTCAATAAATCACATGACAAATGTTAATGTTGATGATGATGATGATGACCTTTTAGGACTAAGTGATGTATGTTAAAATTTATGATACTTGTTTACACTATCTGTTCACCCCCAACGTTATTCCGTAATATTTGAAGTTCAAGTCCCTACTACCAAATGAGGATGACTTCTCTAGACTTAAGATAGCTAAGCCAAAGCGAGCCCGACGCTGGTCACTTGAGAGTACTTGGTTCGACTTCAGAACTATTTTTTAAGATCGCAAGTTAAATATAATTTGATATTGATGGGATTCAAATTTGGTGTTTCTCGCGACTTTCTGCTGGAGTATATTAAATGCAATGGGTTTGTTTTAATGCTGAGTATATGCTTTTTTCTGAATTGGACTACCGTAACTAAGATTTTGTTGACTTTGACATTAAAGTAATTTTCAATTGTGTTGCTCTTTATTGTATTGTTACAGTCTCAATGTTTTTTTCCAGGTACGACAGTGGAGGCAAACGTTTCATCCAAATTCCAGCTAAAACAATGTCAGTGTCTGTTGATGCATTTACAATTCACAATCAGTTATGGAAAAAGAAATCAATCGCATCCTAATTAACTCTATGCCTAACTAAAACAGAAAACTACACTCGTTCCTGTGTGAATATCAACGAACTCTTATTGAGATTGTATCGAGACTTCATGAATTTGACTATTGAAACGTTTTGAAACTGAAAATGAACCAAAATTTGGCAGTTTGTTTTGACCACATTTCGTGCAATATTTCACACGCACTCAAAAATTCTATCCTTTGCTTTGCCATGCGTCTGCAAATTTGTAAATAAATTTAAATTTCACATTTAAAAAGCCTCATATGAGAAATTTCGGGCGTTTTAACGCCAAGTTACAGAATTACATCGTTTATTGTTTGAGATTAATGTTTGTGTAAATGCGTAATTTCATTCTAGATATAGCAGTGTTAAATGAACCCTAAATCTTTTAGTATATGGTACATAGGCTTTTCTCTCAAACCTTTCCATTGTTTATAAATTTGTATTAATTCAAATTCAACAATTATCCTCATTGTTTTGAAAGTGCCATTAGAAAGTTAACATCGACTAGAAAGTTGTTACATCGAGCAATCCTGGTCAAAGCTTGTCAACGAAAGGTCCTATTTTTAATGGCCGCCCTCATCTTCTCAGCCGGCTATTATAGCGCTCCTAATTTTTTTTACAATTCAAAGAATTTGAATTGTTTTGGGGCGCTGTGTTTTTTTAAGATGTGCTCACACATTTTTCAATGACTTTGATCTTTCAAAACGGGATAAACAGGTAAAGCCCAGTGGGCATTAAGTTTCATTAGAGGCCCAAAGTAGGGTTTAGTAGTCCTTCGCGTGCTTAGAGTGCTGCTGCTGGGATGGCCTTAAATTTTTCATGCTTTTTAATAGCCGCCCTCATCTCAGCCGGCTATTATTGCGCTCCTATTACGACTCGAAGAGGAGTATTGGAGAAGTCCTTTTTTTAATCAATTTTATTGGAGTGATTTTTGAAGCGGGAAATGAAAAGCGTGAAAAAAATTGGAGTGATTTTGTTGCTGAACAAAAGTGAAGAGCGGAGCGAAAAGAGCGGTTTTTGTTCATACCGCTGTTTTCGAGAGAGCGAGAAATTGATGTGTGAAGAAATTTTCTCTAAGCGAGCGAAATTTTTTTGTTCACGTGCGGCATTTTAAAGCAGTTTTTTTCCATTTTTTGGTTAAGAGGTTTCGTTATGATTTTCGTTCAGTTTTAGGCTGGTGTAATTAGTGGTTTGAAGGTTTCTGGAAATTTATATGAATTTTATGCTACTTCCGAGGTTTTTCATGTATTTTGCTGATTTTTGGGCTAATTTTTGCGATTTTTTGACCTTTGTTTTGTTTTATTAAGACCCATATTACTGAGCAATTTTTAATTATTAAATAGTTGCAGTATTGTGGATACGAAGCAATTTTTTGTTGAGAAATATGACGAAAAATAGCGAAAATTAGAACTATTTTGCTTAATTTTTCGCAGTTTTTCGTTTTTTTTTTCTGTACTTTAGATGAATTTCATATACTATTATGACTTGCCTGTTGCTTTGCGAGCATATGTATACCCTATTGGCTGAACAGAATTTTTCTTTGGATTTATGTGCTTTTGTAGTATTAAAAAACTTAACTTTTTCCAATGTTTTAGTCAAAGTTGTTTGTAAGAGCTTATTTCTTCCTGATTGGCTTCAAGTATTTTTAAAACTTCTTATATGTGGTTTTAGTAGGTACTAGTTGTGTTGATGAAGTACTGTTGATAGAGATATTTATTTCGGGGTCTCATTTGATGACAAATTTTGATCAGATTTTTTATCATATTTTAAAAGATTTGATTTTTTTTCACTTTTTTTTTATGGTTTTGTTTCAAGATACTCCTAAATTAAAGGAGGCAAGTTTTGTTTGATGAGTAGTTGGATGGCATTTAAGTGGATTTCTACTTCGAGTCGTTTCTGGAATTCTTCTGGCTATGTTTTTTTTTCGTCAAACTTTTTTTCGCTTTACCATTTTGCCGCTTTTTCGACATTTTGCGTGAAATCATTTTGTCTTCTGTAGGCTAGTTTCTCTCTTCTCTCATTCTGCTAAAAGTGAATTTGAACATCAGTTGCTCAGCAAAGCAATTCAAAATGAACAGAGTTAGTATAAAAAACTGAAGTCAGAAATAGAAACGGGATAAACCCATAAAGCCCAATTTTAGATGCCCACTATTTGAACGTCGTTCCTATAAGTCTTAGTTATCATCTCTTACGCTTATTGATGTTGATAGTAGCCCCTGTAACCTCTCTCTATGAAACAGAAGTTTGTTACGAAATGCCATCAAAATAAATCGGACTTAAAAAATGTTTTTGAACAAAAATATATTTTTTTCAATATCTTCTATTCGTTCAATCCCAATCATGCTTATTGGAATCAACGGCGGCTATTTTCGGGCAATCTGCCGGGTATGCTTTGTAATTTTTTGAGTTTTTTTGTTTGAGTTTTTAAAAGTTGATGAAGGCTTTTTGCGAGACAAAACTATTTTTTATGAACGTTTTATGAGCTATATGGTTTGGTACTACAAACACAAACACGCAAAATAATACTAATTTTAGCAATTTTTTCAAGTTTTTTGAAAATTTTTGTTGTTTTGGAGTTTTCCCAGCTTCAGAGGCCACGGAACCTCCTTTAAGGCGTGATAATAGAGTACTGCATAGTTTCTAGTAACAATGGGTTGGTTTTAAACGTAATTTCATGTCTCGAATTTTAGTTTTTTTTTTTGATAAAATCTGCATTTTTTCAAAGTTATATAAAGTTTTTGTCAATTTTTGATATTTTTCCATTCTCAAGTGCCAGAAAATTTTTTCCACGGTCTACGTTACTGTTTCGTTGTTAGTTTTGAGTGGATTTGTCATCATCAATTTAACCTTTCGAATTTTAGAAATTTTTCTGATAAAATTGCAATTTCAAGTTTTTTTTTAAAACATTGGTCTTTTATTCAGTTTTTCTTGCCTCAGTAACCAGATAACCTCATTCATGGTTTGATAGTATGTTATTAAATAGTTTCTAGTGGGGCAATTGAAGGGTTTTGAACACATTAATAGAACGAATTTTTATTTTTTGAAATTTGAAATTTTCAAATTTTTTTTCCTATCGATCTTTCGATCTTTTTCAATGCTTGGAAATGGGGTTACTGGATAGCCTCCAGTGATAAAGAAATGATTCTTATTATCACGATTTTCAGCAACACTTCATTAAAATTGGCAATCGATTTCATTTTTTAATCATTTTCTGAGTTAATCGATCTTGAAGGGCCAATGATTTTTTTTCAGGTCTTGCTGATATAATACTGGACCAATTTCACAAAAATTGGCTTTGAAGATGTTTTGAAACAGGTATACTTAAATGGATCAAGTTTTGCTTCAGGTGTAAAAGCTTCAAGAGTTTTAGCAATGCGTAAATTTTTGTTTATTTTCTGTTTTTGTTTTAGTTTCACATTTTTATGATTTCGTTAATATTTTGGCTGGCAATATTCAATTGATCTGCTGGGCAGGTAGTTTCAATTCTTCGATTTGTAATTCAGGATTTGTTCTATGTTTTTTTACTTCGTCGAACAAAAAAATGTTTTGCTTTACTTCATTTTGCCGCTTTTTCAACATTTTGCGTGAAATCTTTTTGACTTCCCTAGGCTAGCTTCTCTCTTCTCTAATTCTGCTTTGAACATCAGTTGCTCAGCAAAACAATTCAAAATGAACAGAGTCAGTATGAAAAATTGAAGTCAGAAATAGAAACGGGATAGACCCATAAAGCCCAATTTTAGATGCCCACTATTTGAACGTCGTTCCTATAAGTCTTAGTTACCATCTCTTACGCTTATTGGTGTTGATAGTAGCCCCTGTAACCTCTCTCTATGAAACAGAAGTTTGTTACGAAATGCCGTCATTAGATTGACAAACTATAAGATGAATTTGGCTATTGTAACGTAACTAGGTGTTTGTCTTTTTTATGGAAAATTTTTGCTTTTTTTATACTGTATCTAGAGGAAAAAAATCTTGGTGTTTTACATGGGAATGGTACAATACGAATCTAATATAAATCGAGCAGACCATATATAATTCGAGCGAATATAATTAGCAGATAAAAGTTGGCTAGTAACTTTTGCGCCCTTTCCTTTTTCTCTTGACGTAATCTAAATTTCTCTCATTCGCAAGTGCAAGCAGCTGAACATATGTGGCGGCAGTTCACTGCTAAAAGTCAAATGAAAAGTGCTCCAAAATAGGTTTAGTTATTTCACTTGAAATTTTATTAGAGGTTATAGTGATATAAGACTTCTAATAACGTCATTTTAGGCGCCCCTTGGTGAACTTAGTTACTCGCGCACCCTAGCTCAGGCACAATGCAATAGATAAAAACTCCCACTAGTTCGAGTGCCTTTCTTCTGACTTAAGTCGTTTTTGTTCGTTTTTCGAGTTCTTTGATTTCTTCAATTTTAGACACCTCAAAACTCAAGCAAGTTTTGTTATTTTCAGGCTGCTCATGTTTTCATGCTATTTTGATATGTGTGATGTTCTTTATGCTCAATGTCGCTAGATGAATTGACTAATTTGTGTTTTGACCATCTGAACTTCAGGTTGCTCGAAATCCTTTCACGATCATTAGAGGCCAACGCCTATAGAAAAGACGACTGGCGAGCAGTTCACGCAAAAACGACTATTTTCGAAAAAATTACAAATATTGACTGGTTTAGAAAATATGCATCACTTTTTCATGAAAGACGCTTTTGCACAATAAATTGTTATCACAAAACGATTTGTTGATATTTCCTCATGCTAAGGAATTTGTACATGAGTAGTAAACTTCGTTTAATAATCTGAATGAAATGGAAGCCGGTTTTTTCTCACCTCCGCAGTTTATATATAGGCCTAGATACAGAAATTTGTAAATTTACTTCATTTTGGCACAAACAAAGTTTAGTTTCGTGTGAATCTAATATGTTAATTAATAGCCGCCGTCACTCCAAACGGCTTTTATTGGGCGCTCCCTTTTTTACAATTCAGAGAGCTTGAATTGTATTGGGGCGCTGCCTTTTTTAAAAATCTGTTCCTCTGTTTCAACTGAATGGTTTTTAAATCCATTCACGCAATGAATTACGCAAGATAGTGAATATAGTCAAGGTCAAAACAGCAAAATCAAAAGAGACCGGATAAACCGATGAAACCTGGTCATTAAGTCATTCAGAATTAGTTTATCAAAGTTCATTAAGAGTGTTTGCTAGCTGAAATTGGTATTAAGCTTATTAGATTTCAGTTTCGGAGCTGAATTAGGAATATTTTTAGAATCCAACAAACCGTACTCCGAATTAGAACACTTTTTGACACTGAAAAAAATAGCACAAAATTGGTCAAATTATCTCTTCTTTTTTTCTGTTTCATTCCCGATGTGCATCAAACGTGTCAACGGCAGCTATTTTCCGGCAATCTGCCGGCTTTGTTTTGTTTTAAATTGCTCTTGAACGAAATTCATATCAATTATTGTAAGCGTGTTGGTCTTTTTTATGCAATTTTTTTGCTTGAGCAATTTGAGCTTTTCTTCTAGAACATTCTTTGACTTCGCAAGTGGATTTTTCACACTTTCGTTTTTCATTTTTTGTGAACTTCATTGCTCTCACTCCGAAGTAAATTTTATTGCTAATATAAAATCGGTTGCAGCATAACGAAGAGTAAGGCCTGACAGTCGAGTGGGAAGTGCATCTGGTGAAGAATTGGGAGGTCAGTGGTTCGAACCCCGGTGGCTTCAACTGTTTTTTCATCCACCTGTCGTTCAAGAGCAAATCTTCCGAGTTTAGTCGGTTTAAGTTTTCAATTCTGTGGCACCACAAAGTTTGAAATGCGTTAGTGCTACCCTATCTTCGGAGATAAGTTCAACTTGTCAAAATGAGCGGCTTAATTTGATGGGCAGTTGAAGGTCAAACCTACTGGAGTTCAATGGAACTACGGTATATTATTTCTTTCTCGGTTGTGGGATAGCCGGGCGCATTGTCAACATTTTTTCCTCAAAAGTATACGTTTCTGTTTATTAGTATTTGAATTGCGCAGTATGACTAAGGGATTCAAATAAACGCTAAATTGAGTTAAATTTGAATAAACTAGAAATTGTTTTTCCAGAAATTTCATTACTCAATTTCCAAAATTTTTGGCAAAAACTGCTGTACTTGTTTTTATAGCTGCGAAGCTGTAAGCTGAGCGGACCTATAATGCGGTTTTTTTCAATTCAAAGAATTTGGATTGTATTGGGGCGCTGTCTTTTCTTTAAAGATATGTTCACACATTTTCATGATTTTTGAAGTCAAATTGGAGTAGTGATTTTGGTCACTCCGAAACAGGAAGTGGAACGAAAAAGCGAGTGGTTTTGCGGCGTGAAATTTTTTCGCTCTTTATTTAAAGTAGAGTGAGAAAACGGTGTCTCAACAAAATTTTTATTTCTCGCTAGTGGTTTTTTGTTCACATGCCGCAATTTCACTCTGATTTTTACTGTTTTTTCGATATTTTGGATCCAATTTTTTTTCCAAATGGTTTTCCCAATCCATTCATAGTCCTTTATAGGTTTAGATTTCTGTTTAGTCAATAAAAATTCTTTGAATTGTACGTCAGGACTTGTCCTGCTATGTTTTTTGTTTTGTCGTCTGACGCTCTTTTTTTGTTTTACATTTGTTCACACAGCAAAGCTGAAAAAGTCAAAATTTCTGAATGACTTCTTCCTCTCACTAACGTGCTTTTGACGTCATTTCTCACTCTCTCTAGCAAAATTTTTTGCGTGATTAGATTTTGATCACAAATGACTTACCTCACTCAATAAAATGACTTTTGCACTTTAAAATTTAAGTTTATTTTGAATTAATTTAAGGTCAAAGGAACTCATATGTGTAATAAAGGTCCTTAATGAAAAGGCTTCTGCGCAATGAATTTTAACAAGCCTTATTAATTTATCGCTGAATTTTTTATATAGCTTTTTGAGTAGCGTCGATAACTCTTTCAACTTATGTCTGTATCTGTTACTATCGCTATCATACGGCTCCAAGTCTATTCTTTCGCAGCTATTGCGGCAATCTGCCGGCTATGTTATTAGTTTCAAGATCTCCAAAATTTTGAGAGTTAACAATTTTAATGCTAGAACGTGGTGTTGTTCAAAAAACGCAGCCATCACCAATGGATTTTTTTTGGGATTTCCCTACTGTTGACTGCGTTAGGAACTAACCGGCTTCAAACAAAAGATGCTGTTGAAATTGATTATAGGAAATGTTAATTAATTTAAGGGGAAAATTTTAGTTGCCAATAAAATTTTAAACGCTGTGTTTAATTCCTTCCAATTTGTGTTGAAGAGAAGAACTTTAAGCATACAAAGAGTGCGCGAGAATTTCATTACCAATGTCCAAAATTTGGTCTTGTGTTTTGCAGCTCAATTGCAACGCTATTATTGGGACCATCTCAATTACATGGTTCTCGGATGGCTTTGTGGCGCGATTGCACAAACATCCCTGAATTTTGTCTGAATTTCACTAAACGGTAATTGTATTGAATTGGTCGCTAACAAAAATAGATTATCAGTTGTCAATGTTTTTTTTTTATTTTTTACAGTGCAATTATTAATTGAAATTATTAGTATTAAATCTACGTCGTTAAACGTTTCTCCAATTTAAGGTGAAAAATTTAATAAACCTGTCCTCCACTGAGCTCGCAATCACAAAAACGTTGAACTGATTACGACAAAACTTTCAAGTCACAACAACTTTAAATCCTAAAGTCATTGGGCAAAAATCTGTTTCTCTAAATTTATGGACAATCCTTATACCAAGCAAAATTGAGCATCGCAAAACAAAATTTTTAGATCTCCAACGTCTAGTGTGCCTTTCAATTGCTGTATCTAATTCAAATTGCAATGCGTCGCACTTAATTTTTTATTTTAAGTAATGATCATATTGGTTTAAGAAACTGTACAAAATTTGGTACGCCTTTCTGTCAAGTAGCAACTCCCAAACATGATGCGCTATTTGGCTTGAGTAAAAGTGTCATAGTAAATGTTGTTTTACTATGTCAAAATTACAGTTTGTCAAATCAATTTTTCGAAAAATTTGAAATTTTTTTCAGGTAATGTTTAGAAACTGTCTTCATTCAATGACGGCAAACAAGTCAACAGCCTAATTTACATGATCAAATTCTGGTTTTTTTTACTGACAATTAAGTTATCATACGAAAAACAGTATGAATTTTCAAAACTATTAGTTCGTATTCAGTAGGTTTATTGATAACATAAAATACCGATTCAAGTCTATGCATTCTACCGAGATCAGAAGTTACACTGGAAAGTTGTAAAAGTATAGCTTGACACATAGTAAATTTCTTTTTTGGCCCCCCAATGTTTATACGCCACCCAGTTACAAATTATATGCTATATAGCACTTCACTATGTAAAAAAAACAATCTACAAGGTATTGAAATGAACGTGACATTAACCGCCGATCATCGGTTTAATTCGATATGTAGATTTTTTTTGAACGCTTAGAATAGGTTAAAATCTTCTGCATGGTTTTTTAATTGCTCTTGAACAAAGCTTGAACAAAGCTCTTGAACATTGCACATATGAGTTCCTAATTAAGGTAAATGTGTTTTTTATGCAAAATTCTTGCTTGTCTGATTCGACTTTTTGAGTAATTTTTACCCCCAAAACTTTTTCAGTTTCCGTGATCCAAATTTCTCTCTCATTCAGAATTTTAAGCAGTTGAACTCAAGTGGCGGCAGTTGTTTACTAAAAATCATATGAAAAGTGAGCCAAAATTCTGTCGTTTTTTCACTTTGAATATCATTAGTGTTTCTAGTGGTATATAGTAAACAAATTGAACCCCCCCACCCAACTGAAGCAGGGTGCAATAGATTAGCTGTCCCACAGTCGTTCGAAAACAATTCTTCCGAGTTTGATCGGTTATGTTTTTATGTAGCGGATGGATAAGATTGTTTCAAAAGGTCTTCAGCGGACTTTGAGTTGCATCAGCAGAACAGTACGCTTTACTGCCATGTTTGTCTATCTTTTGCGTTAATATCCAATTTACTAGGCGGATATTAGTCTCAGAATCCTCAATGAATTGTGTAGATTGTTACTACACAATTACCATATGAAATAAAATTTCGTGGAGTCGTTTTATTGTTATATTGTTTCACCAATATGCCCCTAATTATTTTTATTTCATGAGGTTTTCTTATAGTTGGTTGACTTTTTTCTATTAAGTTCTTGTTTCTTTTTGCATTTGCAGCATACATAACCAAAGTAATTTGAGATATCACAAATATTTCATTGTTTTGTCTTGTTGAGGCAATCCATTTTCAAAAAATGCAACAATTGATATTGTTGGTTCTGCTTCTCGCATTAGTGTTAGTGGTTCGCAAGTAATAGTTTGCAGTTTGTCTTCTGATTACTTAATTTTGTTCATGCCAAGAGAAATGGTCTCTATGTTAGTTGAAGATGCATTTTTTCTGATATTAACGTTGCTTTTTCGATGAGCAATGTTATTTTTAAGCAGCGTTTGGCGTGTACTGTCTCACCGAACAAGTGCTTTTCATTATCCGGTATTATATTGAGTAACGAATCGCTAACTTTGATTGCGTTTTGATTCGTAAGATAACAAACTTCTGCTTGTAAACTTAGTTGCTCAAGGAAGTGCTCAATTAATTCTTCCTTTCTGCTCAAAAATTTAAAAAACGGTATCTACCTATCGTAACCTTGCTTGGTTGAATGGAATCTTCTCAAGATTGCCTGCCAAAACGCCGTGATCATAAAGTTATCGTTTATTGAATGCAGATTTCTACTAAATTGAATGCAACCCGTCTATCATACACTTGTACTCTATAATATAAAAAAGTTCAAAGCAAAAATAATTCTTTCTCTAAAATTTTCAGTTATATTTTGCTCTCATATAATGCTGCTGAACAGATTTTTTCAATAGAAAATGGTACAAATTAGTCTGTTGTTCTTGATCTACTGATAATTAAAACCCATTGAAACCCACTGATGACTACGAAACCCATTAAAGCCTGCATCAATTTTTTCAGAAAACAAACAGACATGCAAACCGTTACACATTTTTAATGCGTGTCGGCTCGCATTCGTTTCTTTTCCGGTAATTGTTGATGCAAACAAGAATGCAAACAAGAGCTGGTCTCAATTATCTTGCTTGTAAGAACTTGTTTTTGTTTCTCTATAAGAAGATCTTAAATTTTTAAACTATATGCTCCTGCAGTGAACAAATCAGTTCTGCTATCAACTGCGTAGCCAACATTAAAATCAGCTTATTTGAGCGTTACCTGTGGTACTATTTTTAGTAATAGGAACGTAACTTTTCAATAGAAACCAATTTCTGATCAGTTTCTTCCCTATAAAGCAGTTTTCTTTTAAAGAGTTTCTGGAAATGGGGTGCAATTGCTGTATTTTTTTAGTATCAGATTTTTTACGGAAGGCTATGATAGTTGATTTGAAGTTATTAGAAATTGAACTTATTTGTTTTTTAGCATAGTTCGTTGGGCCAAAATGAAGACCCAATTTGGGGTTTCAAATGCAACTCTGCTGCTTTCTCAGTTAATGAATCGCTTCTGGAGATGTATGGATGTTTTGATTTGATAACCATTATTCATCATGAATTTTGGAAATTAGTGACTTGAAAATTTAAAATTTTAAATTTCTTTTCCTGTTCACGTACTAGTCGTTGCCTATTCAAATAATAAATGTTTGTAGTTTTGGAAAACTATTTGAGATTGCAAGTTTTTATCCTCTCGTTTTTGTTTGAAAGCAAGCTACTGAGATCATTTCTGAAGCAAGCATAAATTGCAAGGCAGCAAATTACTATCACTAGTAAAGTAGCTCTGATGTATTAGAGGCCTGAATTTGTTGAAAAACATAACTGAGATAAAATAGAGAGTTTTTAAGTTTAACAAATTGTTTATCATTCGACGATTAGGACTATTGAACATTATATGCAAACGCACATTAACGATTTTCCATATTATTATAAAGAAATTGAAAATTTTGCCAGAAAATCTGGTCGTCCAATTAAAGGTTCAACGCACTGATACAAAATCGGTCAACTTACTGCGGCTATCATTTCTTAATTCGCAAGTCAATCCGAAACGCTTAGCTCCCTTTTTAAAAAGTGACAGTTTTTTCAACGGTTTTTGTTTCACACGCAGCTAAGAACAGCGGGAGATTATAGATTCATAATCTCTGGATTTTCATCAATCTTTATAAGAAGACATTTTCTGCCACTTAAAACAATGTGAAGTTTTTTCGCGCTGTCAATTTAAAATTTTTCGCAAATTTAAAGTCTTCTTAAAGTCGTCAAAAATTTGCAAATAATGGCTTTTATGTCAAAATTTTGTTCCACTTTCATTAAAATTTGACTACTATTTTTTCACTACTTTCACTCAATTCATCGTCTAAAATTATTTTTCCAGTTATTTTTATTTGCCATGCAAAATCGTTTGAGTATTTCGGTCCGAAATTTGATTGTAAAAAATAGTTAATCATTAATTACGCAGAATTTTAAATCCTAATCCTGTAGATTGGTGAAACGATAAATGAGTGTGAAAGAGGTAAGCATATCCACGAAATATTAAGGGTTTAAATAGGGAAAAATTGGGAATTTATGGACGCGATTCAAAGTCTTTTTCAATACAGCAAAGCAGGTATGCATTGTTTTAATTTTTTGTAAGTTCATTTTTCTGCAGAATTTTGCTAATTTCGCCCAAAAATACGGGGAAAAGAGCCCAAAGGCAGCGACCTTTGGTGTGACACACAAATGCATAAAAACTACGCGCACTCTTTTCAAAGAAAATTCAATTCTTACCCACACTAGCGGGTTATGGTTCATTTTGCCCCCTCAATTTTATTGATAACCATGCATAATATGTTCACATTTCTATTCAACTGCGTCACCGGGTATTATTATAATGAATTTAGTTATACTAGTGTTTTATTATAAACCTATATGACCCGATAACCTGTTAGATTTGTATCAAAAATGTCTAATTAGTTCCCGATTTTTGAGAACTCGATGGGATTATTTTAGGAAGTTGATTTCAGAATTAATTACAATTTCGATTGCAATATAATGTTGTCAATTTTCGACAATAGTCATATCTATTTTCAGAGATTGACCTAAACCGGACATTTTTTTACGAAATTAAGAATAGAGCAACTAATTTCTCTATAAAACAGGTCATTTTCAATTTGATGTTTATTTTTAATCAGCTGTTGCTTCCCCTCCATTAACTACAGGTTAGTAATTGCAATTAGGAGCCTGTCTAATAAATAACACTATTATCAGATATATTTCCCGCATTGTTGTTTTCGATAGATCAGTTTCTGAAAAAACAACAGTTTTTGTTCATGACCTTTTTAGTTTGAGGTTTGTCGGGAACAGTTTAAACACGCTGATTTTTTTCACTCTGTAAAAGTTCGTATTTGGTTCCTCGTTTTACTTTGCATAGAGAGCACAGCTTTAAAAACGCTATTGGAAAAACTATTAAAAAATTTTTACGGCTGATTTTCAATTTCTAGCTGCACCGTATGAGCCGTTGGCTGATTTTTCAAAAGTTGTTAAAATTTTATGGAAAAGCATTAATTTAAGTGATAAGTGATTTTTTCTCTTTGAAACCCAACTGTAAATTTTTAGTCGTCAGCAAATGTAACTTATTGATCTCTCAACATAGCTATTTCTTCCCTTCTAAGCAAGCGCGCTAAGTCTTGTCAAAACAATAAACTAGCGATTTCAGGTCTCTGCTCGAGTAGCTTGAGGAAGCGCTAACAGTGTCGGGTTTCCGCTAAAAGATGCAATAATATCGCCAGCAGCTGACATCTGCACGCGCAGCTGGCAGTCTTACAACATTTCCTGTTTCAGCTCTGACTTTACTCGAGGCATTTTTTTCAATTTGAGTTGTACCGTGATTTGAAAGTATCATAAATATCATTATCATTAACTTTAATCGAACTCTGATTGCAACTTAGTAAATTCAGCAATGAGATATGACATCTTGTAAGCCTGCAAGCTGGTTGAATGTGAACTTCCGGTGAAATTAATGCACCTTTTGGTGGAAACCCCGCGCTGTGAGCGCCTCCTCAAGCGAGATGCATTGATCTCCTATAATTCATAAAAACGAGACGAAGCACTTAAGAGAACCGATGACACCAAATTGATATTGTTTCCAGAGGATATTGCAGTAACCCAGTTTTTCATTTGATGATTGTGTTTGTTCCAGTCCGCAAGTGAATGCATGCAATTTCAATTATTTTTTCAATGAATTATATGTACTAATTGTAAAAACCAATTTTATGAGCCCTAACAAGCTACATAACACCTATCATGGGTGACCTATTATATATCCAATTTTTAATAATAATTTTACAAATAATAAAGTGTTTTCAAGTAATTTATGAGCTTTTCTGTAATTAATTAAGCTACAACGGAAATAAAAACGCAATTTCTAAGTAATTAAAATGTCCTTACGATCCTAGTCGAATGATGCCGAACAGCGGCACTATAAATTAAAAGGAGACTAAAGTGTGAGAAAAAGCTAAAAAGATTAGGGTAGATCTGTACATTACAGTGGAAATATCTTGGGCATTCGAAAAATGAAGTTCTGTATTATGACTTGAAGCTCAAATGCCTTTGAATGGGTGAATGGCTTTTTTCTGGTTGTCTCTCAAAGGTTAAATTTTATATAACAGCTAACTATGAATGCCCACCCTCTAGCACAGCAACAGACATTCGGGTTTCCCTTTAAATATTGAAGGTTATCCATTAAAGATTATCTTAGATGGTATAAAAACAAAAAAGCAAAAAGAAAAAAACTAAGAGAATGGTTTCAAACATTCTTTTACTGTTAAACTGAACTTAACTGGTCAACTTAAGCATGTGCCTACATATTGAAATGACATCAAGCTATTACGATTACTTGCGACCACATTCCTCGATTTTTTCCGCATAGTGTTGTCTATTAATTTTCTGTTTTAGCTGAATAATGAAGAATCATCGAAAATTCGACGGAATTGAGTTTTACTCAGATTGTGTTGAGCAAGTGATTATTATAATAACAAAATATTTTGAGAAATACTCACCTAAATTTACCAGATATTAACAGGCACTTAAATGTTTCTGCAACAAACTTGCTTCATAAAACTTTTCCGAATAAGACAAAATTCCATAGTCGACCGATTGTTTGAGTTTCAGTAACTTTCTACCAAAAATTGGCATCTGAGAAGTCTCTTGGTCATTTCTATTATAACCATCTTCACTTAAGCACGCAAAATGGCTATGAGTTTTTCAAGCTATAAGTTTGTTTGCTAGATATTGCCATCAATATGGCAACAACTTTTTGTCAAAGAAGCTAACTCGGGGGGGGGGGGGGGGGGGGTTGGAAAACTTTTTTGGAAACTGGAAATTAATTGTTACGCTCCCAAGGAGCTTGCGACTCCTGGTTTGAGATTTTGTTATCGTTCCTTATTTTTTGTAAGGCGATAGTTTTGACTATTTCGTGTCTTGTGTTATTTTTGTGTCTTTCAGTATCATTTTTCTAAAGTTGAATTTCGGCTGAATTGTCGTGGTCGATAACACGGGTCAAAGAATTCAGTAAGTTGAATTTTAAATTAAATTTTGATCTGAAAATATACAAAAATTGGCTTGTATTTATAGTGGTTATCTATGCGAAAATATACAGAGAAAATTTAGATTAGCTAAAAATATTTTACATGATTGGCATGTGAATATATCTTAACTCCGAATCCCGGAGGTGATTTTCTATTTTCATCAACATTTCATGAGAATCATATATGGCTTGGGTACAATCAAGTTCATTAGTTGGAGGTCGGTGGATGTTAAAATCAGGTTTCTGTTGGTGGGAGAATTTGCGTCTGACATATGATTGATAGGTCAATAAGATAATGATAGCGCCAAAACAAAATTAGAATTGAGTTTAGTTTTGTGGCCATTACTTATCGACACAGCAATAAAGTTCGTCAGGTAAGTTCTTCTTTTGTTCTTTGAAATTTTAATAAAGAAAACTTCTAAGTTTCTTGATGTTTCTTTGAAACTATCACATCCTTCCTCCTTTTTAAGCAAGTTTGTGGGTATAGGTTCTCCAAATCTGTCGGGTTGTTTTCTGTTTCTTGTTGATGTTCGTGAAGGCTCTGAGGTTTCGGGTTGTTGGTGCTCTGCAGATGATGGGGCTGCAGAAGCTTCATCTTGAAGTGAAGGTCCCACATCTCTGCTCTGAAGTTGTTGTTTTGATTGAGATATGGTCTCATCCACTGCTGGTTCAATTTTCACATTGTCCTCGTCTAGTCTCGCAATTTGGTTGTCGCTCACTAGAATAGTCCGTGCTGAGTTTTTGGGCTGTATGAAAGATGTGTTCAAGCCCTTCCTGATGATGAAGGCAGCAGGAACTGTCTTTGTGTTTTCGTTGGCCTTGAATAGAATGGGTTCGCACAAGTCGAAATCTGCTATTGCTGGTAGTCTCACTCTGCGTCCCAACAGGAGTTCAACTGGAGTTTTGCTCCTCGTCTTTGAAGTGTTGCGATGTGTCATCAGTGCCCTTTGCAGGAATGCTCCAAATGACACATTAAGGTTGGGACTCCACGCTTGAAGTGCCCGCTTCACTGTCTGAACTGCTCTTTCAGCTAGTCCATTAGCTCTTGGATGACAGACGGGTGATTCTATTTTCTAAATTCCCAGTGATTCACACCACTGTTTAAGGTCACCACCTACAAATTCTGAACCATTATCAGATACTAATGTTTTTGGTATTCCGAATCTTGCAAAGATTTGATTAAGATATATTTTAACTGTTTCTGATGTTCTATTTCCCGCGGGGAAGGCTTCTATCCAACCAGAACCCGCGTCAACAATTACTAAGATATTGCCTTGGTCCTTAACATAACCCCAGTCCATGTGGAGCCGTTCCCAAACGTCGGCTTCTGGCCACGTAGAGACCATTTTCCCAGGCTAGGCCTGTTCAATTGACAATTCTTACATTTACTAACAAAGTGTTGAACGTCTTGGGTAATGCCAGGCCACCATGCTATCATTTTGACTGATGCCTCAGTTGTATTCTTTCCGGGATTTGTCTCATGCGCTTTTGCCAAAACCAAGTGTCGTAGTTTGGGTGGAATGAAAGGAACAACACCTCTGAAGATGATTCCATTATGTAAAGTAAGTGCACCTTTCTGTTGTTCGAATCCTTTTTCCGCTTCTGAACATTGTTTCCAATTTCCGCTTTTGATTCGTTTCATTATGTCCTGGAAGAGTCTGTTTGTTCCAAGTTCAGTTTTGATTTCTGCTTGGGTCATCAAATCACTGTGGGCGAAGTAGATGCTATTGATTGCGAAGCACACTCGATCATTGTCCGATTCGTCTTCGCCAAAATCCATTCTGCTCAAAGCATCTGCATGGGGTATCTGCTTTCCTGGTGTGTACCTCAACTCATAGTCGAAACCCATTAGAGCTATTGCCCATCTTGTGATTCTCGCTGATGCTGTCTTCGGGATCTCCTCGTCTGGTGCAAAGAGATATTTGAGTGGTTTGTGGTCAGTCTGTAGGGTAAATCGTCTTCCAAGAAGGAATTGCTTCAATCTTGCGACCACAAAGACAATTGCCAGTGCTTCCCGCTCTATGTTCGAGTAGTTTTGCTCCGTTGGAGTCAATTTTCTCGATACATATATGACTGGATGTCCTTCTTGCGAAAGAACCCCGCCAATGGCTTTTTCGGAGGCGTCAGTAGTAACTGTTGCTTCTTTTTGTAAACTATATGGCTGTACAAGTGGGTTAGCACATAATTCTTTTTTTATGTCTTCAAAAGCTTTTTGTTGCATTTTGCCCCATGAGAAATCGCTATTTCTCATGTTATTTAAGGGTAGCATTTTGGTTGCAAAATCAGGAATCATTCTTCCGTAAAAATTAGCTAGCCCAACAAACGATTCGAGTTGTTTGTTGTTGGTTGGTGCTTCTGCATTTTTTATTTTTTCAACATGTTTGCGATCTGGTGCTATTCCCTCCTTTGAAATGGAGTATCCCAAAACTAACGCTATTGACTGGTTTTGAGTTAGATTTTTTTCTCATTAATAGTAAAATTTTTCTCACGTAGTCGACTCTTGACTGCAAGCATTCTCTTGTCGAACTGCTCCTTGGTAGTTCCATACACCAATACATCGTCTTGAAAGATCACAACGCCTTTAATTCCTTTGAGTGTTGAATCGATGCAATTCTGGAAGATTGAAGAAGAGTTTTTCAATCCCTGAGGAAGTCGGCACATCTTGAACAGTCCCTGAGATGTGTTGATTGTGCATATATCTTTAGCTTCTTCGTCAAGTTCAATTTGATAGTAGGCATCTGAGAGGTCAATTTTGCCAAAGTATGAGGCCCCATGTAGGTTGTGGAAGATCGTCTCCATGTCCGGTATTGGGTAGTCCTCATCCATGACCTTGCCATTGATGTGCACTTTCAAGTCCACGCAAAGTCTCAGTTCTCCACTCTTCTTTCTCTGCCACACCACTGGAGATGCATTAGTGACTCCCCCTGGCTGTACCGGTTCAATGATGCCTTGTCTGACCATTTGTTCCAGCTTCTCTGTGACCTTGTCTTGAAGAGGTAGAGGTATTTTTCTGGCATTGCAGAACGTCGGCTGTGTTCCTGGTATCAGCTTCACATGAGCTTTGTAACCTTTCACCGCAGGTAGGTGCTCGGCTGTGATGTTGTTCACGCCGTGCTTGGGTAGAAGGTCTCTACCAAGTAGTCCAAATTCTTTATCAGACTGCACAACTGCAAGTTGTTTTTGAGTGAACCTGCTTCCGTTCCACTCAACGTCACAAGTAAGTGATCCCAGAAGCTTTAATTGATGACCATCATAAGCTTCAAGATGTCTTATCTTACCATCCAACTGAGGTTTACCAAGCTCAGTCCATATTTTTGATGATATCACTGTGCTATCTGCACCAGTGTCTACCTGCATTTTTACTTTGCAGTTATTTATTGAGATATATTCCCATGTCACAGACATGCTAAATATTTGTTCTTTAGTATAAAACATTCCCATCTCCGATGCTGGAGATGCTTGCTCTGAAGAAACATTTTCTTCTTCGCAAAATTTATTCTGTTTATTGTACTTACCTGAATTTGGTTGGGGTTTGCTTCTACACATTTTTGAGAAGTGTCCCACCTTTTCACAGGTGTTGCATTTTTTACTTAGCGCTGGACAGGGTCTACTAGAGTGTGGCTTACCTCCACATCTAGTGCTCATGTTGTTGTTTTTATTAGCCGTAATTTTTTCATTTGGTTTTTGAAAGGTCTTTTTGAAGTTGAACCTAACTTCTTCTTTCACCGTAAAGGGCTTATTACCTGATGAAGATCTTACAAAAGCCATTGCTTGTGAACTGTAAACTCTCGGTCATTTCAGTAACCGACATTGCTGGTTTTGCTTTAATACCGTCTAGTAGTCTAAGTTTTGCTTCAGGGTCCCTCAAACCTGAGATAAACTTTATTTTTACCAACTCCTCTTCGGGGTTGGCCGCTGTTTTCAATTTTTGGAAGTCACAATAGCGTGCTTCTTCTCTAAGACGTGCTAAGAAGTCGTCGTCTGACTCCTCTACACCTTGGATTACGGACAGAAATTTAGCCCTTTCTGCCGTTACTACTCTCTCTTTAGGAGAAAAATAATTTTGAATCGCCAATCTGATGTCTTTATACGGAGTGTCTATCAAATTCCTAGGACTCATTAAGCTCCTAAGTTTAATAATTGCATCTTGCCCGCACATACTAAGAAAGAGATTGGTTACCTGTAGGTCCTGTACAGTATCATCGGTGTTGACCTTGTCCTCTTTCTTCTCTGCGCGACATTTCGCCACAAAAGACATAATCCACGCAGTAGCTGATTCTCCATTCTGTAGATCCAAAATTTGTCTGTCTTTAGCTGGTCTGGACACCATTGTCGTGGTCGATAACACGGGTCAAAGAATTCAGTAAGTTGAATTTTAAATTAAATTTTGATCTGAAAATATATAAAAATTAGCTTGTATTTATAGTGGTTATCTATGCGAAAATATACAGAGAAAATTTAGATTAGCTAAAAATATTTTACATGATTGGCATGTGAATAGATCTTAACTCCGAGTCCCGGAGGTGATTTTCTATTTTCATCAACATTTCATGAGAATCATATATGGCTTGGGTACAATCGAGTTCATTAGTTGGAGGTCGGTGGATGTTAAAATCAGGTTTCTGTTGGTGGGAGAATTTGCGTCTGACATATGATTGATAGGTCAATAAGATAATGATAGCGCCAAAACAAAATTAGAATTGAATTTAGTTTTGTGGCCATTACTTATCGACACAGCAATAAAGTTCGTCAGGTAAGTTCTTCTTTTGTTCTTTGAAATTTTAATACAGAAAAATTCTAAGTTTCTTGATGTTTCTTTGAAACTATTTCGTGTCTTGTGTTATTTTTGTGTCTTTTTCAGTATCATTTTTTTAAAGTTGAATTTCAGCTGAATCCTTTTTTACCAATCGGTTTGAAATGTGGTTAAGCAAAACCTGCAGCGTGTCCAAGTTTTCTACTGTTATAGCTAACTCGATCTAAAGCCTAACTGTCGTCTAACAACTTTGCGGTATACGCTTATCATTTTATGCTAATTTGCCGGACCGCATACTACCATATTTTGCACATTTTTCTGAAAAAATCAATAATTTTTATAGAAAACAAAAGAACAGTCCCTAAAGTTGCAAACCATTCTTTCCCAGTTTTCACTTTAAATTATCGTGACTGGTTACTTTGAATTTTTTTGCCTGTCCATAACTTTTTGTTTTTGTTCCTATTTTCTATCGTTTGCTGAAATTATTAATGGTAAACTGTCTACCCTAACCATTTAACAATCTGTGTCTGGCCTCACGACAAAAAATCTTGATGAAAGGTAGGTTGAAAAAATTCACTTTTGAAAAAAGGAAGCGCAAGCGGCAAATTGACTACCCACCCTAAAAATCAGGCAAGTATTGGCGAAACAAATCCACCGTTCAATGAACTTTATCTTTTGAAGTCAAACTCATCCCCAATTTGATCAGGCGCTTTGTGAGGAATTTTAACTTACTTTCCCAATTTTGGAAATAAACAATTTTAGGGTTTTTTTCATATCTAAGCCCCTCAGTTCGCCAAGCCTAGTGGGCTTATAACCTGCTACGTATAGACCCCATTACCGTGAACATACAATAATGGGGGGGGCTATATTTTTATAATTTCTTTGGGGCACTAGGGGGGGGGGGGGTTGGATAATGGGAAAGACCACAAATTTATAAGAAGTTGGTTTAATAAAATGCATGATAGTTATCATTTATTTCAGTTTTAAAAGAATTAAATCGCGGCAATATTTCAATAAGCTCATGTTCCGAAAACGGCAAGCTGCAGTTTTCGGAACTTTTTAAATCTGAACATTTAATTGTTATAACTGAAAACAGGTGGTGGAAATATGACTCGAACTGTAACGTCTGGGGGGGGGGGGGGGGGTAGGTTACCCTGAAACACGCGTTTTGTCGAATTATTTCGCAGCATACCGCATTTAATCGTACAAGTTCGAATTATGACCAATTTTTTGTCTAGATTGTCCGATTGTGGACAATTTTTGTCTGGACCACATTGTTCATATTAGACTGAAATTTTAAAATTACTCCAAATAATTTGAATGCTGACCATACCGTCTACGATTGTATAATAAACCATTATTACACCCTTAAATTTTCCAGCCTAATTTTGAGCCTAAAAAATTGACTGTAACTAACAACAATCTGAAAATGGTGTCAGGAAAACTTCTACTCAGTTGCAATTAAGTTCTCTTTTTGTTTACTTTGAATGAAAATTTTCCAGGAGGTTTTGAAAACTCTTTTGTTTATTTTTTTCGGGTTTTATTACAGAATGAAGTCGCGTTCTTTGTTCATACCTTGAATAGAACTTTGTTTATAAATTCCAAAGTTCTTTCTAATAAACAAGTTCTTTCTTTTCTTCAATTTCAAGACGAATTATTTTCAAAGTAGTATCAAAATGCGGATCTGGTCGTTTGCCACCCCCACCCCCCCCCCCCCCCCCCACCCCCACCCTGTACACTTTTTGCGCCCCCCAGTTACAGCTAGCACGTGTCATTACATAGTAAATCATTTTGTAAAAATTTGACACGTGCGTCTTGCGGGGGGGGGGGGGGGGGTTGCAAATAATATTCACCCACAAACAGAAAAAATCCCAAAATACTTTTACTTGCATTAACGATGAGTTTGTAAATAAAATAAACAAAGTATTTTTTTCATGTAATATTGCTTCAGATTTTCGCTTATATGTTTGCTTTCAACTTTAAGCGGTTGAGAATTTCAATTTTAATTTGAGCCTTTAGGATGACATAAACTCAAGAGTCGAAGTGATCATGCGCCCCTTCATCAAAAGTAATTACCCGGGCGATTTTTTCAGTTCAAGATGAGCCATTTCTTTCTTCTTTCTTTTTCTTAGCTGTCATTTTACTCTTACTCCCCATTTGAGGCTATCGCTTTTTCTTTCAAAATAATATATATAAACATCATATCAACGGCTACAAACCTGAATTGGGCTAAAATGTAGATTAAAATGGATGAAAACATGTCGCGACAGTTGAACGAAAATTTTATTCACGCGGGCAAATTTTCCTTTCTGCTTGATTACCCTTTTGATGCTCTATATACTACGTCATATAGATTTTACTTACTCCAGGATAGAAATTGCTTACAGACGTGGAAAAGTTAAGCCAAATTGTCTAGCGGATGAAAGATTTAATTATTTTTCCTTAAAAGTCTGTCTAGCTGAATAATTAGCTATGCTGTCATACCTTTTTGTTGTTGCGGGTTGTTATCGACTTGGCTGGTTAATATTATTATCTCTGGTTACTGGGAGTCTTTTTTAACCTCGTTAGCACATTTTGTTAGAATGGTGAAACTATCCATTTCGAAAGAATTATAAAGCGCATTACCAAGAAAATTTACTGAAGTAAATGCTGTCTAAAGATTTATGATTTTTTATACCGCTCAAATATTTGTTTTGAGTTTAATGAATTATTGATTGGGAGGTTTGTTTCCACATTTTCAAAAAAGTGCGAGAACTTTAAGCTAGCCCTAAAATTTGCTTTTTTAAGGGAATCCAAGGTTAGCGTATGGGGCATCCTTTGAATTCTCCTGGCCTTTAAAATTTTCCTAATAGCAGTAATTTCTATGAGTTTATCTTTCTCGAAAAAGTTTCTCACAGTTTGTAACCA
Organism: Convolutriloba macropyga; assembly: GCF_964194025.1. Lineage (NCBI taxonomy): Eukaryota > Metazoa > Xenacoelomorpha > Acoela > Convolutidae > Convolutriloba > Convolutriloba macropyga. The sequence continues at coordinate 47,522,020 of NC_134482.1, forward strand.
TATTTTAGCTCATTTTACATAATTTTTGGAAAAACTTTTTCAAAAATTATAAATTTTTCGAGGTCATCTCAGGACAACCATTATTTTATCTCTCGAGCACTGTCTAGAAGATAAAATCATGAATTAAGAAATTGAAGAAAAAATCTGGAAACAAAAATGGAGAAATCAATGAGAAATTCTTTAGCTCTTTTGAAACTTAACTGAATTCTTATTTGTTGCGCCAGTTTTCTGGTCTTTTTGCAAGCGTCATTAAAATATTGAGATAAAAGAGAAATTAATGGGTTCCTTGGTTCATTGTCTGCCATGAAATCTTATTAGAAAAGTTGCAAAAGTTATACAGGTAACTAATATCAAAACTGCGAAACTGAAAAAGACTAATCGTTTTAAGTATAGCTTGGTGCAGAGAAAAAATTGATCGATGAGAGATCACAAATTGCTCTTATTGTTCTAATGGATTGATAATTTTCTTTGCATGAACGAGACAAAAATTAATAAAATACGAAGAAGGATATGATTGAATTTTTCTGGATTTGACAACATTTATTCTGACAATTAAATTACTTTTATTTTGGAAAAACCATTGTAGTTTTCATTAAACGTTTCATGCTCTGAGAGTTGGTTGATCATTGCGTACTCTTTTCTTATTGTCTGCAGTATTTGAATTGTATTTTTTAAACTAATTATTAACACGATGGACAGTTTTTTGGCAGATTCGTCCAAAAAGTTGTCTTATAACAACTATTTTGAAACTTTCTTTTTAAAAAAATTTAACTTAAGATTATCGTCTTGCTTAAAAGCAAGCTTGTAAATCACTAAAAAATCATCTCGTTTTTTGAATGATTCTGACGCTATGGAGAAAGTATTCAACAAATTGTTAGTTTTTCTCGAATTTGTTCCTTTTGTTTCTCTATTTGGTATCATCAATGATTGGTATTTTTGGTTTCGCTCTTTTTCAGAAATTATGTTACCTTTGATAGTCAGTGCATTCAAATACTTTGCAACAGTTCAACACTTTGTCGTTTTGAACGTTTTTTATTTTTAACCAAAATGATTTCGTTTTATATACATAACCGCAATACTGACTAGTCATATTTGCTTCCCAAAAGTTAAAAAAACAATTCGAACCCGATATCATTGACTTTCGAAGCTTTTAAAGAATGCCATGCCTATTGTTTTTTGATAGTTTTGGCGGCTTTGTCTTTCAAAAAATTTCAACGAATTTTTTGACAATCACAGTTTTTGATTTGCTGTCTCACTCATTATCATATCTCCAAAAAATTGCAGACAATCTGAAGTAATTCAAATTTTTTGAACCTATTCGCATATAGATTATGGTTCTAAAGACGTTGATAAGATTTATTTTTAGAAACTTTGTTCAACTTTTCTTCAATTTTAATATCAATCCTCCTTTGTTTTCGCTCCTTTAGATTAGTGTAAATTTTGTATTTTACGCATCTCCATAGAATAAGTCTTAATCTGTTAAACATGCTCAATAAATAATTTTGGAAACTTTTTGTTTTGCTACTCATTTCTAAAAATATATTTGAAATTGCTAAATTACTTGTTAAATTTAATGTCTCATAATTTTTGATATTTTACATTTCAGACAAAGATAATTTTTTTTCATCAGTTTTTGTTATCTTTTTTCGATCAGGTACGTTTCTGATTCTTTTTGAGTTCAAAAATTGTCAAAAGGTAATTTTTCAGATATGTTCTGTTTTTTTTTCTCAGTTCTATAGGGCAGATTTTTTTTAATTTTTCAAAAATTTCTCTGGTGGTTGCATCGGCCGTGAAGAGCACTATACGGCTTGTTTTTCAAAACATAGGTTCTGTTTGTTTTTCTCTACGTTTTCTCTTATATAAATTTTTGTTTCGCTGCAGTTACTCTGCCGTTTTTTCATTTTTCTGACCATTCGGACTTCCCAAAAATAGGGCAATTAGTTTTGAATTTATTTGTTGGCTTAAATATGTGATAATAATGCATCAAAATTTACATACATATCTGGATTCATCCTAGTGCCTGGGAAGCACGAATTATTTGAGACATCCATTTTTTGGGTGGTAGGTACTGAAGGTAAATGATGAAAATTCTTGGTATAAAATCTTTACCTATACCTTTCTTTATAACAAATGAGATAGAAATTATATAATTTTAAAGTTTGCAGGTGCTTGCTTGAGCTCAAAAACTTTGTGCGTAGTCAAAACTTTCTACAAAATAATCTTAGATGCCGTGTTTTGAAGCATTTTATGCTTTCAATTGCGAATATGGTAACCTTTGGTTCGACAAAAATAATCGTGAAAGCGTTCACTTTCATTAGATTGTTTTCTTTACTCAAAAATCAAACCAGATTTTTGTATAAAATTTTTTATAAATGTTTTATATTAAACTTAAGATCGATCTCCAATTGTACTGAAAAATTTTCGACTGATAAAGATTCTAAAAAGTTAATTCACTTATTCCACACACAAATGACTCGACTTTCTCTTTTTTATGACAGTTTGACAAAAAGTTTTTCATCCACATTATGCAGCTATTGATAGTATCAGATAACAACTTTTTATTATCGTTAAATAACCATCGTTAATCATCATCTTTTGATGACAATCTGTATAATTAAATAATTAAATCCGGTTTTGCTTTTTATCGGCTAGGTTACGAAACAGAACGAAATAAACATGTTCCGTTTCAGACTTTTTGGCTCTCAGTCTTTTTTAATCAACACTCTTTTTTCAAAACTGGATTTTTTTTTACAATTTGGAGCAAGTTCTTTTTTTATTTCAGGCAATGGTTGTGAATATGAGCATGCGCGTATACACCACTATGAAATCTCAAGTTGACAATTTTGTGTTAAAAATCTAGCCCGTTTCCTACATTGGAATCGTAATTAGAAAACTGATTTTAATTTTTGTACATGATTGCAAATTTTTTGCACACAAGACTATTCAAAAAACTATCAATTTGTCCAATAAGTTTTTTTCTGCATTTTTGGTAAGAAAAATTAGATATTGGCAGCTAAATTGATTCAAGCAATCACTGAAAAAACTGAAAGCCATAGTTTTGCTCAAAATTAGGGCTCAATTTTTAAAATATTTGCACAATTAAGATCTTCAAGTTTTATAAAAAAAATTGCATCCGTAAATATTTCTTTGAAAATCCAGCACTTACCTGATACTTCGGTGATTGGATGTTGCTTTTAAAATATATTACTTGAGTCTAACATAAGTTGATTCAACGATAGTGATTAATTAATGAAGGCAACAATTGGACAACTTAAAAACCGAATTTTAAAAACTCTTACTAATGTCAATGTACTTTGAGCATAATTTTTTGTAGGAAATAATTTCACTACATTGGTATTTTAAATTTAGCCTCGAGGTTAAAAACTGGGTTATTTGTAGTCTCCTTTTAATTTGTTAAACCGTCTTTTTCCTCGGTTGCAGCTATGACCATTTGGTCACTCAACAAAGACTCGCCAAAGGATTTTTTGGTGGTTTATTTGACTCAAGATCTGAGTATTTATAAGTGACGGGATAATTTTTTTGGTTGTGGATGATTTTTAGTTTTATTTATTAAAAATTTTGAGATAATTTTTTGAAGCGAGTTCTGTCACTCTCCGACTTTAATCAATTACCATTTTACTTACTCATTTGCCTTATCAATGCATTTTTATTTTTAAAAAATTTTAGATTTCATACTCAAAATGAAATTATATAAATGTCACCCAAGCTGGAGTATCACAAAGCTATATTACTTCAAAACTTCGAAGTGAAAATTCGAACGTTGTTTCGGAAAAGAAGTTTTGAAAATTGAAATCGGACTATCATTTTTTATGAATTGCACTTTTTTTAAATCTTTAAGTTCTTTCCAGCGAAAGATCTCATCAGAATTCTACGTTATGTTTACAGCTTTTAATTCTTTTCACTTAGTGGCTCAGCACCAAATTTCATTTTTCCGTTTTTTGATTATTCTCTAGAGCCCTAATTGTGTGACCTTCTTGGTATCATTTTGATTTGGTATCATTCTGATTTGGTTTAAGAGAAATAGATAATGAATCTTGAGTCGCAAGACCTAGAAAACTTGTCCGTTTTTTCGTTTTCAAAAAACAAAACTTTTTTATTTAAAATATGCTTCAATTTTTGAAAAAATTGATATACCAGATCACTTAAAATTTGAGTAACAATCTCATTTTTTTGTCATAAAAGTGTTGAATACGCTGAAATTTTAAAAGAAATGCGCTGAATGCGCTTAAATTATTAGAGAAAGGCGCTCAATGCGCCAAAATGCTCTGAATAATTGATTTTGTTTTGAAAAATTTAGCTCAAAGTACTTACATAACAATATGCTAATTATTAAAGGAGTGCGTTGAGATTTTAGTGGATTTTTTAATTGTTTTGATGCTTCTCAGTGCTTTTTTTTGCACTGATACCCAATTTTTCTACAATCTTTTTTTAAATCTTAGAATAATATTTAATGTTGCGTAAGAAAGGAGCTGAAATGCGCTAATATTTGGTAAGAAGTGCACATAAAAGTTAATGCATTTTTGAAAAAAAATTAGTGCATTCCAATGGTTGGTAGCATTGATTCCCAAAATTTCATAATTTACATTGATCTAAAGATAAAAATTTAACGTTTTGTAAGAAAGCACTGAAAAGCGCTGAAAATATAAAATGGCGGTGATTTTCTAGCGTAATTTTAATATAAATTTAGTGGTCTTCATCGCTTTGTAGCATTTCCTTGTGTAACGTTTTTGCACGGAAAGTTTTAATTAACCAGCGCATTTTTGACAAAAATTTGAGAACTTTTCTCGGCCAGCGAATTGCTCAACATTTACCTAATGAAAAGAACTCTTATTAGCCAATTATTCCTCTTAGACAAAGTGCTATTGGTACTAAAAGTGATATCAAAGATCGTTTGTGCCGCTTGGAACCGGGTGATCAGCTAAATCTTCATTTTTTATTGTTTTGAAAACAGGTTTCCAAAATAATTGTTTTTAAGCCAGGTCAATTTGACATAGAGAAAAACCCAGGCTGAGATCTCAGAACAAATTTTGAGTTTTCCAAGCCAAAATTAACGCATAAAGGTGCGTCGTGCGTTCAAACTTCGGTCTGAAAACTCAAACAAGCACACAAATGTCTGGAGATCGGTAACTTTGAACGCGCAAATTAGTTTAATTAATGGTACTTGATTATTGAAATTATTATAACCAACAAAAAAGGATTTTATTAAAATCTTTTATTGTTAGTTTTATTAAATGCAATAAAATCAAGTAGTATTATTCACACTAATCTGCGCGTTCAAAGTTACCTATCTCCAGATTTTCGTGTTCTCATTCGAGTGCTCAGACCAAAGTTTGAACACACGGCGCACCTTTATGCGTAAACTTTGGCTTTGAAAATTCGACTATTCATCTGGGATCTCAGCCTGGGTTTTTCTATGTCAAATTCACTTGGCTTAAAAAGTAATTATTTTGGATGCCTGTTTCGAAAACAAGAAAAAATGTGAAGATTTAGCTGATCACCCGGTTCCAAGCGGCCCAAACGACATTTGATATCAATTATAGTACCGATAGCACTCCGTCCTCCGTCTAGGGGGATTAATTGGTTAAATAGAGTTCCTTTCATTCGGTAAACTTGGAGCGTTACCGACCAGATATGTCCAGGTTTGAGTTTCGCAAATAGTTTAAAGTTCTTTTAAAATTTTTTTCCTCATTTTTTTTTAAAATTAGTTCAAGGCGGCGTCACAATCAAACTTGAATCTTGATTGAAACTAATAACCGAGCTAGTCATCGCACATATTTTCTTGCAATCGCTTTAACATGTTTTTTTTATTTTTAACTCTGTTAGAGGCTATGGTCTCATCCTGCTTTCAGCAATACTATACCCCACTGATCTGGAATGGCGGGGGTAGGGTAGGGAGAGTGGTAGGGAGAGGGGTAGGGACTGGATTGACATATTGATTGACCAACCGACCAATGAATTCAGAAGTGCGCAAAATATTCGCAATGCGATTCAAATGTTCGCAAAGTGACCCGCAAAATGTTCATTAAAAGTTGATGTGTAAATGCGGGCGGATATTTTAGGAGTTAGATTAAAAATAATCCTCTACGCCATTAGGAACGGTGCTGGAATTCGATTTTATCTGGCCATGCCAGACTTAGCCAGCTTCTGATTAGCATTGATAGGCTATAATGCGCTCTGAGAGATTTTCTGACGGACCAAAATTTTTAGAAGTATCTTTTCTCTGTTCGCAGGTTTATTCACACAATAAAAACCCTAAAAAAGATATAAATGAATGCAAATGAGTAATTAAAATGAGAAATAAATTCCATTTTTGAGAAATGTTTGGTTTTCTTTCCTAACAAATTGTCGACAATCTTGTTTTGTTAGTCAAAAACCTTAAGATTTTGTTTTCAGGAACTTTTGTTTAACTTTAAAAAACTCATTTAGTTGTCTGTTGTAGCAAACTCGAAAACAATCCTGTGCTCAGACATTATTACACAAATTTCAGGAAAGAGTTGTATATTGATTTTCGGAGCTCGCCAAAACATTTATGAAACGTTAATCTCTAAAGCAAATTTCTTGAATGCTTTCACAATCTTTCATTTTTCTGAATGAAGTTATCATCCTTTATATAGAAGCAAAATAAAATGTTAAATAACGTTAATTTTTTGGGAAATTTTAAAAATTTTAAGTAATAGTGATTTTTCACAACAATTTTTAAAGTAATTGAACTTCTTAAACGCAATAAAATGATTAAAGTTCTTTCCTCGGAATGCAGTTTTTTCCACATCATCGTTATTTTTATTTTGAAAATTTATCTAAGAGAGTAATGTGTATATGGGTACCTCCGCAACATAGAGCCGCAATACGGTACCCATATGCACTTTACTCTAATTCACTTTATATATCCACTACTCTATATTCACTTCTTTTATATTTCAAATCTATCATTTCTTGTCTCACTTAGTGCAAGCCACTAGTACAGAGTTAAGCTGGTAATTAACAATTATCAGACGGATAGTTCGGGTTCTATCCCCACTGACTCCAGTGGACGTCCCCAGATACTAGTATAAAACTAGTGAGACCGTGTAAAAAGCACGTAAAACCAATTTGCGAAAAACTTGAACAAAAAAACCAGCTTAATTCTTTTATAATTTTTTAAAATTTTGCAATCATTTTTTAAAAACAAATTATATGCGAAGCAACTTCACTGGTAAAACCTAAATTCACCATTACTATCTCTAATACCTTTATCATCAAATGGATCAATAGCTATTTTATATTGTTCTTTAGTTTCTAAATGATATTTATTACTATCAATAGTATAATTAGTTACATATTTAGTTTCACCTTCATATATAGCATTAGTATAATCTTCAATAGTAATCTGTTTTTTAATAGTGGCCTTAGTTATACCTTTTAACTTTTTCTCTTCTTCTCTTTTAGCAGTATTGTAACAATATGCTTTAGCTTTAAGGAAACATGCTTCTATAATAGTATCATTGGGTAATTCATCTTTCATCTTACTTATCTCATTATTATGTAAAATATCTCTTATCTTATTCATTTCCTTTTCTATAGTACTATCTAATGGAATATTTATGTTTATAAATATACCAGCTGTATCTGTGTAATGATAACTACAATCTAACTCTTTCTCAAAGTAATAATATATAGCTTTATACATAAACAGTTTAGCTTTTTCTAATATAACAAAACCAATATAATTAAACTTATCTAACTTAACATTACCTCTTGTTTTATGTACAGCCGCTAGATCATCATCAAACTCTACAGAATATTTGAAACCAATATTTTCTACTAATTTAATTTATCTATCTACATCATTAACCAACTCTACATCTTGTTTATTATATACATTCTCTATTGTTTTTCCATAGAAGGCATTATTCATTAACTTAAAGAACACATTCCCAAATTTATCACCCTTAGCTTTAGCCTCCTTTCTTTTCTTAATATTAAATTCAATATAAGGCTTTAACCACTCACTCTTACTATACTCTAACTTTTGCTTAATTGTAATATCTTCCAATTTCAAACCATGATCTAAATACCAATCTAACATCTCTCCATCAATTACATAATCTACCTTATCCGTTAACTTTAACATTAACGTCTCATTAGGTTTATATCCTTTCTTTTTATTTACGTTTTGATAATCTGTAAACTGTCCAATGTTTGCCCTAGTCTTTTCAGGAAAGAATGGATACTTGTTTGTTTTCTGTTTCAAGTCATCATTATACTTTATATCAATAGTGTAGATATAACCCCTAGTAGAGCTAGAGCTAGTATATATTATATCACATACTTCATTCTCACCAGTAGGTAAGGCTTGAACCATAGCAGAAGCATATAATGTATTGAAGTCTAAATAGTTTAAATAATTCTCTTTCCCAGCATACTCAGGATCTATACCTTTATTCATACATTTTACATGACAATCACCTAATACTGAAGCTAACCAACCTCTAATACCATGTTGTATTGTATCATAAATATTAACTGTATTTGCTTTATAATTCTAAAGTCTAACATTAGTATATTTCAACCCACACAACCAGGTTAACCCAGGAGTAGAATATGTGTAACATGGATCTATTTCATAATATTCTAAACACATAGCTCTAAATTTTTCAAATACATCAACTGATAACAACACATCTGTTTTAAGATATAACATCATATAATCCTTTATTGTCTCACATTTAGTATCTTTCCAACAATCAATTGCTTGCTTATATTCTTTATCTGTAATACCACTTTGTTTCAACTTAGAATAGAATGCTTCCTTAGGTGGTAATGTTTTTTCATGTAGTTTATCTATACTATCAAACCATTCATATGGGAATATACCTTTAGGTCTTTCTAAGCCACATTTGTTTAATGTTATACATTCTTCATTACTCAATGTTTTACTTATAGCATCTAAGCTAAGTGGATGGAAGAACCTAAACATATCTAATGCTTTAGCATAACCCATATCAATACTAATATAATTCTCATCAGTTTTATTTAATACTTTTAGTCTAACTTTCTTTGCTAGTTTAGTTATATATAGATGATTATCATAATTAGAAGAATTAAATGCATACATTGGTACAAATGTGTTTTTAGCTTGGAGGTTACATTTGTTGTGAGCATAACCTCTGAATTTACCATTTAGATGATCATGATCTCTAACGATGTCTTCACCCAAATTCTCATTACAATAATAACATCTATTATATAACGGAGTAATAATCTCTTCTTTCAATGGAATATTTATACTAAATATATCTTTAAATAATTTATTATAATGATCTACTCTATCCACAAACCAATCAACTACTTTATCACCACAGTTACATTCATACATATCTTCTAATATATCAGGATAGTCACTTTTTATATATAAACCACAAGCAATAGGAATGTGTTTACCATCTTTTATTATACATTCAAAATCATAATACATAGCAAATGGTACTCTGTTTTTATAACGGAACTTATCAAACTTTAGGTAATCATCTTTATGGAATGTTCTTCTTCCTACATGTTTCTGTGTATTACAGAATTCTAAATGTTTATTTATTGCATCTTCTGTTCTAAATGATACACAACATTTTAGACATGGATAACATATATGTTTAGATGATTTTCTTAATAAGAATGATACATCTTTACATAGGAAGTAATGATTATCCCAGTATAATATATTACATCCTTTAGGATCATTATGATTAATTAATACAGGATTAAGATTTTTTTTATTTAGATTAAACACATTAAATAATATTTTATCTTTATTCAGTTCTTGTATTTTCTTTAAGTGATAATAATCATATGGGGGTGTAACTCCTATTGGTAATTTTATCTCATTAATATATTCTGGTTTATTATAATTACTAACTCTACTGGGATTATGTGGCGCAGAATGTAGATAAGCAATTAGACACCATAGCAAATACTTATTATCAGTATTATGTATATTAAGTATATATCTAGATGTAAATGGTAACTCAGTATCACATCCACCACTAGGATAAAACCTATGTATACACATTGTCCTTTTAACAAATCGTTGCATACTCCATCCAGATTGATTCATTTTCTGTTCCTGCATTCTTGTCTCTAGTTCTCCATTCAATAAATCCAAGTCATGTGCACCATTATATTGCCTAGTCATTAACCTAAAGGTGAATTCGTTTTCTTCTAACTTATCATCTGTAGGTTTTGTATACTTAACTACATCAAAGGTGTTAAACTTAATATGGGGATGTTTGTTATGCAATGACTCCAGTATATTTAAGAATTTAGAATCTTCATAATTACTACTAGTTATTATTATTTGATTATGCTTCATGTTATGATCTATTCCTAACTCACTAACTTTATCTCGCCACTTCTTATCAACAAGTTTTTTCTGATTATTATTTTCTTTATGTTCTTCTGATTTTTTGTGTTCATTTTTATTGTTATATCTATATTACATATATTGCAATATCCTTCAGTTATATCAGTGAAGCTGCTCGGTTGATCTTTAGATATATTATCTTTACTCTTACCTGTAACATTATCTAGATGCATCTTTGTTTTTAAATGTTGGTCAACACTATATTGACTCAGACTTGTCTTACATATTACACAATCAAACTTACTCCCATTCTTTACTATTTCCCCAGTAACCAATCTTACCTTGTTCCTATGTTTTAATGTTGTTACATGTTTGTTATAAGCAGTATTATTATCAAGACACATATCACAACTATCACAATACTTTATTCCTTCTTCTGGATTGGTGTAGCCACTTCGTGTATACTGCTCATCTCACTTTTGTTCTATATCTTTATTAGTAACTTTTATTTCATCCTCATTAGCACTTTCAATAATTTTATTTCTATTATATAATCGCTCATTCTTTTTATGTTTAAGTGATTGAATGTGTCTGTTATAATTCTTTCGAGTCATCTCTTCATCACATTCTTCACTTCTAATCCTATTTGTTTTAGGCTTTTGAACATAGACAATATCATCAAATGAGTCTAAATCTGAGTCCTTTTCTTTATCATAATCTACATCTCTATCTTTATCTTTATCCTTATCCTTATCATAACCTAAATCCTTATTGGTGTAACCACTTCGTGGATCTAAATCTGGATTATATTTTGCTTCTGCCTTTAGCAATGACTCACGCATATCTTCTTCTCTTTGTTTTAGTTTTGCATCTTTTTTATCATATGTTTCTTTTATTTCTTCATTTATTTGATTAAACCTTCTGATTGATTCTAAAGATTTTTCTAATTCTATCTTTTGTCTTTCTTTATCAATGAAACTGCTTCGCAGATCAGTGAAACTGCTTCGCAGGTCTACTGGTTTATTTTTTTTTAACATTTGGACCGCCATACTAGAAGCACTGGATTGGACTTGTCCATGGGATTGAGCTTGTCCATGGAATTGAGCTTGTCCATGAGATTGGACGTGTCCACTTGCAAATTGGGCTTGTCCATGAGATTGAGCTCGCTCACTCGTGGAATGAATGTAACCGGTATAATCTTGTTGATTCATTTTTATATGCCAAATTTTGAAATAATATTATTTATATAGCTTTTCAAAAAAGATTAGTACCAAATGTGATAAATGTAAAAATAAGGCTTGGAGTTGTGATAAATGTCAAAGTAAACCATTCCAATGTTTCATATGTAATGAAATCATAACATATAGAGAAAAACATAATCATATGGTTGTTCATTTTAAAAATCCCAATCAATATTTAGTATGCAGAATGTGTAAAGTAAATAAACACATCTCTCAGTATAGATTTAAACATTTCTTTTGTAGGCTATGCATATATCTCCATAGATATAGGTTTCATCATACAAAAGAAAGGTTCTTAGAACATGCAAAGAAATATAATATCCATGAAGCTGGTTCCCAGATCAGCGAAGCTAGTTTCCAGATCCACAAAGTGGTTTCACCAATCAGCGAAGCAGTTTCACTGATCCACAAAGCTGGTTCCCAGATTTAAGTAAAGCAATAACCAATTATAATATGTTTATTAAAGAATTAACAATTAATGATGATAGAAAGTTTATTGAAGCCGCTATTAAATTATATAATGTTTGTGATAATTATTTTTATAAAAATGACTAAACTAGAAACACTTATAAAATTAAACATTCTAGAAAAACAAAACAGAAAGAATAGATTAGAAGATAAATTAAAACAACAAGAATATTCTGGAGAAATAGAAGAGTTATTTGATCCTTTAACTAAAACTATCAGAGAAACTGCTTCGCAGATAAATGCAAACAATGAATGCAATCTAGCATTAAGTGAACAAACATTAAGAGCAATAGATTGGCAAAATCAAGAGTTAGATAAACATACTAAGATGTTCGAGCAAGCTGGTTCCCAGTTTAATGAAACTGCTTCCAGGAAGGGTGAAACGTTAAAGGGGACTCAAGATATAGCACCAGTTTTTGTTGATACAAAGACAGCCAAACTTCTTCATGACATGGGGGCTCAAACTAAGCCTCAATTAAAATTAGAACTCATAGATTTACCCACTAGGAGATATAAAATGAATGGTGTTGATATAACTCTAGAGCAGGGTGCATTTCTAGTTAGGGATAATGTATATGAGTTTTCAGAAGGTTTTACTGATTTTCTTACTAAATCAAATATAACATATGATAATATTGAGGAAGATGAAAATAAAATTAAAAGGTTTTTAAAGGATATTGGATATGATTTAGGAAAGGGGGATAAGAAAAGCGCTAGATATAGAGCAATAAAACGTATAATAGGGGCAAAAGATGATGTATATGGTAGGGGATTAAATAGCAACCCAGATCAACAAAGTTGCCACCACTACGTGGATCAGGGACTCTGCTTTGCAGATCCAAATAGTTTAATTGAAAGATTAGAACTATTAATACTAGAAACAAAAGCTGGTCATAATGGATTACATGATGAAATGCTAGATATATCTAAGCAACTATTATCTATGAATATTATTAATCAAGACCAACTAGATAATTTTGTTTTTAACTATGGTAAATAGGTGAAACCATGACTACGTCCATGAGCAAGCTCGAAACCATCAGGGGACCTGCTTCGCAGATGACTACATCCATAAAAAAAAGTGGAAAAACAACAACAACAACATCAACAACAACAACAACAACTAGCTAAAGAAGTATTCAGTCCTCAAATAACAAAGTTTAGAAGACAAAGAATAATACCATTATATAAAGATGAAACATGGTCAGCTGATTTAATTGATAAGTCATCTCTAAGTAAATACAATAATAATTGTAAGTTTATATTAACAGTTATAGATATATTCACAAAATATGCATGGGCTATTCCATTAAAGAATAACTCTGGTTTATCTATAACTAATGGTTTTAAAACAATCCTATCAGAAGGACGAAAACCAGAAAAGTTATGGGTAGATAGAGGTAATGAGTTTTACAATAAAACATTTACATCTTTACTTAAAGAATATGAAACCGGCAAAGCCGCTTCAGGGATCAGTGAAACTGCTTCGCAGATAGAGCTATATTCTACTTATAGTGATTTAAAGGCTGTATTCATAGAGAGATTTAATAGAACATTATTACACATAATAAATAAACCAATGTTCATCAATGGCGATGGTAATTGGGTAAATATATTAAATGATGCTGTTGTAACATATCACAATAACATTCACTCAACAATTAATATGACACCAGTTGACGCTTCTAATAATCCCGATAAAGTTAAATACACTTTTAGTTTTAAGAATATTAAGGGTAAACCTGGCTACGCCCAACCTAAACTTAAAGTTGGTGATTGTGTTAGAAATGCAGATAAACGTAATATCTTCTCTAAAGGTTACACTTCTAATTGGAATAGAGAATTCTTTAAAGTGAATGAAGTTCTAAAAACACAACCACCAACATATAAAATAGAAGATATTAGTGGAGAGATAATAGAAGGCAAATAATATGAACAGGAACTATTGAAATCCGAGTTTGATTTTGAATCCAATAATAAGGTTTTGGAATCAATAAATATAGACCTGCGGTCCTAAGTCTAATTATAATTCTAAGTCTAAGTCTAATTGTAAGACTAATGATAAGTCTAATTACAAGACTAATTATTATTTTAATTATATGTAAACAAATACAAAGATGACAAGAAACAGATTCAATCAAGCTAAACATAAATCAACATCAACATCAACATCAACAAACAACTTAACACTAAGTAAGGCTCGCGGGTTATTCCCAGAAGATAATGATAATATTGATATGAAGGATACCTATAAAATTACAAATGTACATCCTCCGATAGATGAAAAAGATGTTGTTAATAAAGAGTAAGGTGACAATAACTTATTATCCTCTTCTAAAAAAATAGACATTTTAAGTAGAAACATAACTGAACTAAGAAAGGGTGACTTTGATAAAGTTACAACTAAAACATTATAATAATGATGAGTATAATGAATTTTTTAAGTTATATGAGGATTATAAGAAGAATAAGAAAAACAAGCTGAGTATTTTTTAGATTAAAGACAATAGTGCTTAGTTATAACAATGTTTTTAGTAATAATAAAATTACTATTAATATTTATCCGCGAAGCGGTTACACTGATTGATAAATATATAATCATAATCTTAGTTATAATCATAATCATAAACATAATAAAATCATAATATAATCATAATCATAATCATAATCATAATCATAAATATAATATAATCATAATTATAATCATAATCAAATAATTATCTTTTCTTTGTACCTAAGTATAACCCTCTTCCTTTTTGTACTACTTTTATACCTTCACCAGTAGTTGCAAATTTAATTAAATCAGGTGTAGCCGCTAGAGCTGCTTTAGGGTTTCTAGATGCAGCTGCACTTCCTATTTTACTTGCTATTTCTAATGCTCTTACTGGATTATTAGCAACTTTCTTTCCAAAGTTAACTGCAGCCCTACCAACACTTTTAAAGAAATCTTTAAGTCCTTCTGCTTCTATTGTTGCATCAGATACTGTCATTGATTTATTCCTTCTACATAAAACACAATTACTTTTTAACATTTTAGTACCTTTTGAAGTGATAGCTCCTCTTATATTAACAGTACCACTATAATGTCTACCTCCAACACAAAATGAATTAGTTTTGAACTTATTTAAAAGACTCATTTCTATATATAAAAAATAATGGAAGTTAAAAAGTATAATCCTTTTGTTGCTATTAAACCCAGGCCTAAGGTTAGGCCCAAGGCTAAGATTAAGCTTGAAGCTGGAGGCTTAGCTCTAGAGAATAAAAAGAAATTAGATATTGTTTATGCTAAAGGTTTTGTTATTACTAATAAGAAATAGTTGGGTATTAACTAGAGTAACAATTAGAGCTGACTAGCTATAAATATAAGTATAGGTATATGGTTATGTATAAGTATAAGTATATAATTATAACAATAACTATATTATACTATAATTATAATTATCGCTAGAGTTATATCTAAAATTATAATTATCGCTATAGTTTTATCTAAAATTATAATTATCGCTAGAGTTATATCTAAAATTATAATTATAATTCAGACTTAAGTTATAATTATGATATAATATCAACCACCTTATTACCATCACTACTCACACTAATAACCTTTCTAGTTAATACTAATGCATGACATGTAACATCTGCAACTGCAGCACTAAATTTAAAATTAAGTTGTATTGGTTGTGGACCTATATGATCCCTTTGATATCTAGTATCGAATACATATATTCTACAACTGCTTTTGAATGTTCTATGATTTATATATGGTTTTATATTATGTGGTAGCCCATTATAATCTTTATTAAGGCTAACAATCTCTTTAAAAGCCTCATTATAATTATTGGTTTCATAATTAATATTCATTCTATCCTCGGGATAAAACTCACTACCAATCTTACAATAACATTCAGTAACATTCATTACATCAAATGTACTTGCATCATGAGTTTGTTCCTTAACATTATTGTTTTCAAAACCAACTATTATATATTGTGGTTTTTCCATACCACTTACCATACCTAGGTCAAAAAAGAAGTTAGTAGCATTGGGTACATTCTTATAAAATGTCTTTCTTTCATAATAGCTGAAGTCTACATTATTCTTTTTACTTAAACCCTTTTGCACAATAATTCTATTATCATTACTAGGATCAATACTAGCTACACACCATGATATATCTCTAATTTCTATATTACCATCATTGGCAACTGCACCAGGATTAGCATTAACTCTATATAGAGCTCTATCATTATTATTTCTTTTTAAAATTAGTTTAAATCCTAAATCATATATAATCTTTTCTAAATCATTTACGAAACCAAATAGATCACTCATCTTAATCATCATATACATATGTCCTCGTTGTGCAGAAATATGGTCACCTTTAAGTTGAATATCACTATTGCCCTGATTTCTAACAAAACCACTCTCATATTCATCATCAGTTCTAGTTAATAACTTATACATTAATAGATTAAGATGACAATGATCTATATATTTAATAGTCCTACCACCACTAGTTTCAAGCTTAATTGAACTAAACAAAGCCATCATACCATAATTAACTAATCTGATATTAGCATCGTTAGCAAATACACCACCAGCATCATCTGATACAACAAACTCTATCTCTAGATATGACTCACGCAAATTTAAGTGATTCTCTTCTCTATTGAGTATGATATTAATATTGGTATTAACCGTATTCATTGTTGCCAGATTATTTGGTTTATACTTTATAATCTTACTTTTGTGTATATCATTATTGTAACCATAAGTTGCATCCAAATTAAAATCCATTTTTATTAGATAAAAAATGACCGATTCACGAAGCGGTTTCACCGACAGTTTAATGTTAAGAGAACTACAAAATACACATGAAGCTTTAACTAAAACTAAAGAAGAGCACACACTTAACTTTAAAATGATAAAACCAACAGAAAAGTTTAATTTTAGTGAACCTATACTTAATACAACAAAATTAGTTTTAATTAGATTATCTGTTTATAATTCGGTGTTTAAAGTGAATAGGAGAAATAATCAATTCTTATATGCTAGTACTGTTATAGAAGATGATGAAGCTTTACCTCGGCCTCTTAGCTCTGACCCTAACCTTAACCCTATCTCTACCTCAAGCCTAAACATTACATCTAAGCTTAATTATAATTATAAAGGAATCCCGTTGCTATATTCACCTATTACACCGGGAGCATATGAGTTAACTCACATAGCAGAATTAATAAAAGAAGAAACCGATGGTAATGTTATAATAGAACCTGATAAGAACACGATGAAATGTTTAATGGAAATAAAACAAGGAGCACTCAGCTTTGATATAGAAAACTCACTAGCCTCATTACTAGGATTTAGAAAAATAATTTATAAAAAAGGTAGATATAAATCTCAGAAAATTATTGATATTATGGGTTTTAGTACTATTAACATTCATTGTAATGTGATATCTGGAGCTAAAGATAATGGTAAAGATACAGACATACTATATACTTTTAATCTAACTGAACCACCAGGTTACTTGATAAATATTATACCAACTAATATCTTGTATCAAAATATAACTAAAGATAGAATAGAATATATAGAATTTCATATTAAAGATGAGCATGCAAGACCTATAGACTTTATTGGTGATGTATTAAGTTTTACTTTACATCTAGCTTAGTTTTTATCTTTATCTTTATCTTTATCTTTGTCTTAAGCTTAATCTTTGACTTAACTTAAACTAAACTACAAAACTCTCCGATCCCAATTAATTCTTAGTTTACCATTAATAATTTTATTTTTAGTTATATCAATGACAATATAATTATAAGGCTCTTTCCATACCTTATTACATATATTAGCAAATTCACTATAACTAAGTTCAACATTATTAAAGAAATCTTGATATATAGATATGAGGACTTTACCTCTCTGTTCAAGTAAAATAAATAGATTACAGTTCTCTCTAACACTCTGCCTATGCAGAGAGAACAAGTTTTGATTAAGATATATCATATTACAGTCATTATGTCTACCTCTACAAAAGTATTCATTAATAACTGGTTCTTTGGCTCTAACATCATCAAATATCATTACTTTCTTTAAGTCTTTGGGTAGTTTATCAGGAGATGGTAAATCTTTTATATCTTTAATAAATTCAACATCTGCTTGGGGTTTTATTCTTTCTATACCATGGTACTGATCGCCAGTAGGTCCATTGATGTATAGCTTATCAAAGTATATACTATCTAGAATTAGTTTTTTTAATAAGAATGTCTTACCACTTTCACTAGGACCAGATATTATACATCTAAAGTTATCTGGGAATGCGGCTTCAGTAATTATATCATCATCATTTAGCCATGAATATAGATCATCATTTATGTTTACAGATATCGGTGAAACCGCTTCACGGATATTATTAGTAGGACTATGGGACTTCGTCCATGTTTCACCATTACTAATGCTATTACTATTGCTATTCCTATTAGATTTAGTCTTTTGATATTTTTCATCAAATAGATCTGCGAAGCAGGTTCCCTGATATATAAAATTATCTCTATCATTATCATTATCATTATCATTATCATTATCATTATCATTAACATTATCATTATCATTATCATTATCATTATCATTATCATTATCATTATCATTATCATTATCATTATCAATATCATTATCATTATCATTATCATTATCATTATCATTATCATTATCATTATCATTATCATTATCATTATCATTATCATTATCATTATCATTATCATTATCATTATCATTATCATTATTAGCAAAGCTACTTCGTACATCTTTATCAATGACAATATCACTATCATTATCATTATCATTATCATTATCATTATCATTAACATTATCGTTAACATCACCTCTACTACAGTTCAAACAAAAACACTCATTATACATTCCTGGATATTTACATTGGTTAACTAAAATATTCAAGGCACTTTTAATTCTAAATCCTCTATCAATAAGATAGATCATATATAAACAATAAGCTCCACAATAAGATTCATCATATTGTTGTATTCTTTCATTAGAGCCTAGATCAACATATTCTTCTAAAAATAAAGGTGGAGTATCTACACCAAAACTATCAAAGTAATATGTTGGACCACCTTCTCTTCTTATAACTAAAACCCAATGTGTACCTTCAGTTGGATGTAGATTTACAATAATATTAAAGTTAGGTTCATTAATATTATCTGGAGTTTTATCTCTCATTACAATCTCAATTGGTGTTAGACTTATATCTTTACCTATATCTTTTATTCTGATATCACTCATAGCATTATTATCAATATTAAATTTATTATTGAATTCCTCAAAAGTTAGGATGAGCATTTTTATATAATAAATTTATTAAATAAGTCTAAGTCTAAGTCTAAGTCTAAATCTAAATCAAATCTATATTTATTATATAAAAATGGAAACAGGTAGTGCAGTTTTTATTTTTATTATTATAATTGGAATTTGTTATATAATATATGATTCAAGACCAAGTAAATATACAAAACAAGAAGAAAGCTTTGGTGGATTTATGAATAGGAGTCTAGTTAGATTTGAATATGAAAAGTCACCATTACATACTATTGTTTATGGTGGAACTGGAACGGGTAAAACATATTTTATTAGACAATACTTAAAGTTATGCTTAGACCAAAACCAAAACCAAAACCAAGACCAAAACCAAGATCAAAACCAAGACCAAAACCAAAACCAAGACCAAAACAAAAACCAAGACCAAAACCAAGACCAAGCTAAAAATATAGTTATAGTTTGTAAAGCTGATAGAAACTGGATAGATCCTGAGTCTAATAAATTTTATACTGGGTTTAATAAATGTGATATAAATATGATCACAAAAAATAATTTGTATAAATTTCAAAATTGTGTAATAGTGTTTGATGATATGGGTTATAGGTTAAATAAGGATATAGGTTATTATTTTACTGAAGGTAGACATTATAATATTCAAATGATTGTAATGTGTCATAAACCAGCTCAAATAATTAATACAGCAAGAATTAGTTGTGATACTATTTATTTAACAACCTATAATGGACCTGACCTATTTAAAAACTTTAATGAGATATATAAATGTGAACATGACTCCAATAAAATAATTAGTGAATTATATAGTAACTATTATAATTGTGCAGATGGAATGTCAGATGAACTTCGTTATGGTATAATTAAATATAATAAAAAGGAAAATACTTTTATTATTTTTAGTAGTAATAGAACAATGATATATGATTCAAGAGTTGGTTTCCTTGATTTAAAAGCTCTTAGTTTAAAAGATGATTTAGAAAGAGAAGATATAAATAAACTCATAGCATATATGAAACCACTAATGATTAATGCAACAGATAGAAATGTTATTAATCATGATAATTATCAGTTTTATTTTACTAAAATTCTTACTTTAAATAATATTAAAATTCAGAATGATGTTCTAACTAAAGAAATGATTTTGGGAAAGGGTATGAAAATTTTATCAAATATTGGTGGAATTATAGGCGCAGGTTTAATTATATTTAATTGTTTTTATCCTGATTCAATATCACGAAATGCTGGAACTGTAGCAATGGGAGCAAGCACAATGTTGAGTAGAGTAAATACATTAGTTAATGTTGGATATGGAGAAGAGTTGGAAGGTGAAACACGAAGCAGTTTGTTAAACCATGAACAAAGTTCGTATACTGATCAGTGTAACTATGACTTCGTCAATGAAGAGATGGGAATTTTGAATAGAAAGGGAGGAAAGTTTTTAAACAAACTATATATAAATAATGAAGAATTTAGAGAAGACATTATAAATTTTGTTAAAGTTAAAAAAGAATTAGACCTTGATTTGATCTTAGATAAGAGATGTAAAACTAATACACTCAATACTTTAGGGAATAAATATTTAACAGAGTGTATCACATCTAAATATAATACTAAAGATTTAATTGAAATCATGACTAAATATTACCCTGTGAAGGATTAGGTAAATATTGTCTGCGAAGCAGTTTCACTGATAGTTTACTCTATTATAAATGCTTTTAAAATGTTTAGAGTGTAACTATAAAGGTGGAAACATTGCTGTTTTAAAATATCATTATGAATCATTTCATAAAGATAAAACTGATAAATGTATGTGTGGTAATATAATATTAAGTGGTATTTGTGCTAATGATTTTTCCCCATGGGGTTGTTCTTTAAAAAATGAATCTAGTTCTAGTTCTAATTCTAATTCTAGTTCTAATTCTAATTCTAGTTCTAGTTCTAACCCTAGCTCTAATTCTAATTCTAGTTCTAATTCTAATTCTAATTCTAGTTCTAATTCTAATTCTAATTCTAATTCTAATTCTAATTCTAACCCTAGCTCTAGTTCTAACCCTAATTCTAACTCTAGTTCTAGCTCTAGCTCTAGTTCTGGTTCTGGTTCTATCAATGACTATAACTCTCACTCAGATCCTAACCCCAACCCTAACCCTAACCTTATCCCTAACCCTAACCTTATCCCTAACCCTAACCTTATCCCTAACCCTAACCTTAACCCCAGCTCAGAAGTATTAGCTAGATGTTGTAATAAGTGTAATTATATAAAAGCACTAAATAATTTTGATGAGGGTAAGTATACATGTAGAAGTTGTACTTCAGCTAAAGTTAATTGTCCATATTGTACTTCTGTTGTGAGATATGATGGGATACGGGCTCATGTAAAGAAACAACATCCAGATATAGAATTGACTAGAGGATTTAGTAGAAATTCAACAGAAAGATCGGCGGAGCTGGTTCCCAGATTAGTGGAACTGTTTCACAGATCTGATATTACCCAAACTGGGGAAAATTGTTCATGTAAATACTATAATTTTGTATCATTTCTTATTAATAATGGAATAAATATAGAAAAAATAAAAGAAAATATAAATTTATTGAAAAGTATAGATAATTTGAGATAAAAAGTATAAAAAAATAAAAAAAAATGTCAAAAAGAGGGATTCGCTCTTAAAGAGTGAAAAAGAGCGATCTCCCTACTCAGGAATCACCCGAAAAGAGTGAATCGCTCTTATAGAGTGAAATGTAAATTTTGCTTTGATTTTTTTGTTTTATTTTTATTTTGAAAGATTATACTAATGCTATATATGAAGGTGAAACTAAATATGTAACTAATTATACTATTGATAGTAATAAACATCATTTAGAAACTAAAGAACAATATAAAATAGCTATTGATCCATTTGATGATAAAGGTATTAGAGATAGTAATGGTGAATTTAGGTTTTACCAGTGAAGCTGCTTCGCATATAATTTGTTTTTAAAAAATGATTGCAAAATTTTAAAAAATTATAAAAGAGTTAAGCTGGTTTTTTTGTTCAAGTTTTTCGCAAATTGGTTTTACGTGCTTTTTACACGGTCCCAGATACTAGTTTTATACTAGTATCTGGGGACGTCCACTGGAGTCAGTGGGGATAGAACCCGAACTATCCGTCTGATAATTGTTAATTACCATCTTAACTCTGTACTAGTGGCTTGCACTAAGTGAGACAAGAAATGATAGATTTAAAATTTAAAAGAAGTGAATATTGAGTAGTGGATATATAAAGTGAATTAGAGTAATGTGTATATGGGTACCGTATTGCGGCTCTATGTTGCGGAGGTACCCATATACACATTACTCTCTTAGATAAATTTTCAAAATAAAAATAACGATGATGTGGAAAAAACTGCATTCCGAGGAAAGAACTTTAATCATTTTATTGCGTTTAAGAAGTTCAATTACTTTAAAAATTGTTGTGAAAAATCACTATTACTTAAAATTTTTAAAATTTCCCAAAAAATTAACGTTATTTAACATTTTATTTTGCTTCTATATAAAGGATGATAACTTCATTCAGAAAAATGAAAGATTGTGAAAGCATTCAAGAAATTTGCTTTAGAGATTAACGTTTCATAAATGTTTTGGCGAGCTCCGAAAATCAATATACAACTCTTTCCTGAAATTTGTGTAAATAATGTCTGAGCACAGGATTGTTTTCGAGTTTGCTACAACAGACAACTAATCCGTCATTTTTTTTCACGTTTTGAGTTGTACATAATTTTCATCCATTTTTCTAAGCTATTGTTTAAAATTCAAAAATTGCGTTTTCTGACTTTTGCTAACATGCCAATGAGCTAAAAAATTATTGAAAACAAATTAAAATCATAAAATTGTCGCTTCGCTCAAAATATTTCATACTCTTTTTTTCCTTGTTTTTCAAAGCTTTTTGACAAAATTTCTGTCACCGAATTTGATTGCCTATTATCTCTTTAATAGGCAGTCTAAAAACTAACTTCGTTTACAATAATGGTACAGAAAAATGACACCTACTACGTTTATCAAAATTTTGTTTTCAGATATCTTTCATGAAGAAAATATGTGAGATAATTTATTGAGAACTATTAAAATTACACAGACGCTATGAAATCATCATTGATTCACTTCGAATGTTTTCAGAGAGCACAATTTTGATTCCTTAATGGACGGTTCTGAATGTCACATGTTCAGCTCAATTAGAGTTACAGGTCAAAACTCCCGAGGGAAAATTGATAAATACAACGGTTATATTAAACAGTAGTTATAAATCCTCTAGGTGTTTTAAGTACTTTGGCCTCTGTTAATTCTACTTAGCTGTAGGGGTCAAATCAATATGGAACATAATTTTTGTAATTTACAGCAGGAAAGTTTTATAATTTTCGAGTTTCATAGTTATTTGTTTTTTTGATTGTTTTTTCATAGTTTTTATTTTGCGCCAATGCGTTCTGTGCCTCAGGATCCGCAGCATATTTAAGTCTTTTTTCATAAGAAACTTTGAGATTTAAATAAAAAAATTTTGTTTTGTCGTTTTTCTGTCTTGACTTAGATTTGTCTTAATTTGGTGTTATTTTGAGCTATGCAGTACGGTTGCCAGACTTATTTATGATCAGAAGTACTGTGGTGTCCTCATGAATTTTAACTTTAAAATGACTAACGTAAAAGCGACAAGTAATGTGGATAGTTACAAAAAATAAATAATTTTCTCAAAAAAGTGTTTTTCTTGGAAAAACGAAAAATGCCTCCTATCTTCAGCGTAACCTCGTCCTCCGGTTTAACCCGCCACAAGTTTACCCAGGTTGTAGTTTTCTTGATTTCAGACCAGGATTATATATGATGACATGCTGTCCAGACTTGATTTTTTTGTACGATTCTGTTATGAATCCAAAGAAATCATGTATGATTCTTGTTTGAGTACCATGAAATCATACATGGTCATAGCGTTTATCATAAAAGTGTCTGTTATGAGATTAAAGTTATGCCGTGGTTCACATAAGTTAAACTTTATTGAAAAAAAAACGATCCATCAAAAGGCCCTAAAATGCAACTGTTATGGCAAATCTTGGTGCTAAGTGAAAGAATAACTCTCTCTATATGACTCGAATTTCTTATTAGTTGAAGCCGGTTTATATCGATAAACGCTCATTTATTAATGACACGCAAAACTGTTTTTGAATCTTACTTTTAATTCATTTTCTAAAAACATATTAAATCCAATGTTGTTATTTTAACGCTAGAAAATAGTTATATGCGGACTTCGCATAAAACATATTAAATTGTTTTACCAGTTTTCAAGTTCTTTTTTAAATTTTTGTTTTATTAATAAGAAATCATAATGATCTTTGTTTGGCTACTAAGAAAT